>NW_020524576.1:172500-472500 GCF_003368295.1 Carassius auratus
TCGGTGACACAATACAACGGAGTTTGTCACTACAATTAAACCTTGACGTTTGTCCCCCATTTGAAAGTCCATGACTGACTGGAAGGTTAAAAAAAAAAAAAAGATAGAAAATTGATTTTGCACCCGTAAATATTTTTTTAGCAAAATCAATTTATATCTTACAAATATTTAAATGTCCTGATATTTCCAGGTTTTTCAGGACAATGGGAACCCGGTCATTAATAGTCGAAGTGAAAAAAGCAAATTAATTTAATTTTATTTATTATAAATAATGCAAAATACAATTTCAATGGTCAGTAAGAAAGAACTCCTACTAATAAACAATCATTTTTATTATTGATCAACATATCAGATATTACAGTACACTGAAATAATTTAAAATAATCTACAAGACACTCTAGTCAGTATAATAAAACATGAGAAGTCAAAAGTCCCTCCTGAGATTAACAGGTCAGAACTAGAGTCTCATTAAAGCCCAGAGGTTCTATAATCATTCTGCACCTCTCCAAAAATGTGATTAACTGGGAATCATCTCACCTGAGTTTCCGCTTTATCTTCTTTGTCGTCTTTTTGCTCCTCTGCCTGAGGCTCTCCCTCTTTTCCCTCCTCGGATTTCTCCGGGGCAGACTCTTCCTGTTTCTCTGACTGGTCTTGGTCTTTTCCAGCCTCTGGAATCACTTCTTCCTCATCCTGAACCGTTATATATAAAAAATAAAAAATGAAGTCAAAAACAAATTTTAAAAAAGTTTATTAATAAATAATAATTTAAATGTCTGTCAGAGTCATTATGCAGAATTACCGTAACTGGTTCAGTCACATTTGCATTTGGCTCTGAGCTGCCACCACCAAACAGGCTGGAAATGGTGTTTCCAAGTTCTGTGTAGACATGCACACACACATTATATTATAAAAATATATGATATATATAATATAAAATGTATGTGCGTGTGTGGGATGTAACGAATAACCGCGAACCGGTTGAAAATCGATTAAAATATGTGACGATTCAAAATCGGTTGAGATGAAAAAACCAAATCGCGATTCAATTTTGGGAAGGAGTTTATATGAATATATGTGTAAGGGGAACTTACGGTCTTCAGAAAAGTTTAGATGGTATTTTCTTTATAATGCATATTAAGTTCAAAAGTGCAGCGCTGCTTTGTTTACAGCGGAAACCAAGGAAACACTAACTTTAAGAGAGTGAATCTGCATCTCGTTCAGCCAGAACTGATATGTCGGTTTCATTCAGATATTTTTTTATTATAGTTTCACACTTGCTACAAATTTTGAAATTATACAATCTAATTTAGATTTAAAACTGCTCATGTTTGGATCATGATTAAAAAGCAATGTCGCCTCTCATTTGAAAAGAGCACAGACAAGATTTATAGATTTGATTGGGGCTTGTTTAAAAATTTCAGTTTAGTTTTGTTATTTACATGATATTTAAATTTTGTTATTTAGCTGTTGTTTTATCCAAAGTGACAATAGAAGCAATCAAACCCAACAGACGAGCAATAATATACTAAAATAGCACTTCCATATTATAGTGTTATATTTGAATTTCACAAAGAAATGTGCAGCATTTTGTCCAAACAATAATAAAAAATAAAATTTAATTGATAATTTGTCTTAAAACTCCATGAATTGAATCTTGAGTTGAGTCAATCGTTACATCCCTTGTTTGTGTGCACACGCAAGTACAAAATAGTTAAGCATTTTCAAAACTAACTTGTGAGCGTGGACTCCTCCTCTTGCTCCTCCACAACAGTCTCAAACACTGACTCCACCTAAAAAGTTAAGAATTCAGTTTTTCTGCTTTAAACTGGAATAGTAAAACTTCATAGTGATATAGTTGAAAAAATGTCCTAATGTCACGATTCATTACAAACTAAAATCCAGTACTAACCCGGTCCAGATTTAGCACTCCACTTTCATCCATGTTGAAATGGGCCTTGATGCCCTTAGATTCAGCATCTGAATGTTTCTTGAAGCTGCTGCCCACTCCAGACAGTTTCACCGTTGTCAGATTCTGAGATCCAAATACTCTGAGAAAGAAAGAAAGATCGATTTGATATTATCTTGATTACGTTCTGATATTTGTGAAAAGTGTAAAAAAATAAAACAGAACATAAATCAAACTTGGTCACTTACTTCAGGTCCTGTTCACTGAGGAAGCTGAGGTCTCCATAGTTGATGTTGAAGACAAAGTCGTCCGTGTAACGATTAAAGGTGATAACTTTCCTCTGGGGATACGGGGCCATTCTCTGAAACAGGATGCGCTTGTTGTGCTTCACGGTCTTCATGCCATCCTCTTCCTCTGTCTCACGACTGAACTCGACCTAATGAAGGTGACAGAAAACATGAGAACTTAAACACTGTCGTATGACCATTAAACATGCAGATTAATTGTTTGTTAATTAAACATCTGTGTTCTTGGTTAGAATGGAGTAAAAACTTAATACAAATCCAATTCTTGAAGAGCACAAAGGTTTTTGTCTTGACCCTCTCACCTGTATGGGAAACAAAGCTGCATCTCTGACCAAGAAAGGCTTGACTTTAAAGGCTTTGCTGAGCGCAGCGGCCTGATAGACGGCACCCATCGCTGCAGCTTCATCTGCATTGATATTCTTGCTCAGTTCCTCTCTGGAGACATGTAAAACCAATTAATTATTGGTAACATCTGTTCACTTGTTAATTAATGCGTATTGTATAAGATGTTGGAATTGCATTAGATGTTCTTTGAATGTTTCTGATTTTGTTCAAAGGAGGAACCAAACCTTAACTATTACTAGACAATGGGGGCAAGCCAAGATTTGGCTGGTTTGCTTGTCCCAGTTTGCCCCTGCTGGTTGAGGTTGTAATTACACCACTCGGTTCCTAAAAAGCATCTTTTCCCATTGACAGCCAATCAGAAGTATCTACTATAGGTTAAACATTTTTTAAGGCAAAAAGAAAAAAACAAAACATACTTTCCCACAGCTTTAAGAAGCACATCCTGCACTTTGGGCACCCTGGTGGATCCTCCAACCAAAATAACCTGTTCAATCTCATCCTGTTGGGACAACAAAGGTATTTCAGATTATTTTTAAATCGTAGTTATTTAGACAACCTGTATAAAGCAGATGCCATACAATTTAGCTCCTCACCATGCTCATTTCAGCAGCAGCTAAAGCTTCTTTTACAGGCCCTGGCACTCTATCAAACAGATCCTCGCAGAGGGCCTCAAACTCAGAGCGAGTCACTTTTGCCTTGAAGTCTATGTCATCCATCAGACCTTCAATCTGGAGAGAAAGAACGTCAACAGGTCATGAAACCACCCAGAGTTGGTTGAAGATGACAATCCAATGAAATGCCACAGCACAGATTACTTAACTCTGAGTGTATCATTCTAGTGTTGTTTTTGTGTTTACACATAATGAAGGTCTAACAAATCTCACCCAGTTAAGGAAAGACATTTGATAACATCCATCTAATCAAGGCCATCCAGTGTGTGCAAATATAATGTTCGGAATAAAACTAACCAAATAGTTACTCAACATTCAAGCTGCATGACCTCAACAGGAACAAAATTTGAGAATGATACCAAGCATGTCGTGCGTCAGTGGAAGCAAGAACAAGAACGTCTGATAAGCTCACAAATTTACTTACATTTGAATAGTGACCTAGAAATTTCTACTGACCATTTCACACATTTAAAGTCACAATGAAGGGGAAGCAGTGACAGATTTTCTTTTGAATTGTGACACATCTGAGTGAAATGAATTGTCAAAATAAAAGTTGGCAAATCTGTTCTATACATTGGTTTGATCATTTAATTTTGGGCATTGAACTCAAAAACTGTGACGGATCAAAATGTGATTTTGCAGTTGATTGTATGAAAGTGGGGGGCGGGGGGGTTAAGTCTGGTGTATGAGACCAGAGAAGTCTGTTATTTCATCAAGAATATTGAGTTATGATATTATCATTTTAAAAAAGAGAACAGAGGAAACATATGGATGGATGAATGGCTCACAATAATAGTATGCATTCTATTATTATTTTTACTTAATTTTTGCAAACTGATAAAACTGCATTTTGACCAACTAAGATAATTATTTGAGTTTGAGATACCTGTGCCGTATGTTCAGCATTGGCACTGAGCACAGTCTTCAGTCTCTGAGCCTCTTTGAGGAGCTTGGCCATGGCACGCAGATTCTCCCTCACGTCCTTCTTTGATTTCTTCTGTTCGTTAAAGAGCTTGGCAAGATGATCTCTGAGCCTCAGCTCCATCTCAAAGCCACCGAGTGTTCTATCAAACCTAAACGTTGAAAGAAAAACATCTCTAGTCAGTCAACACAATATTATATACATGTACATGCACTCCCAAGTGGCCAAAAAGAAGTGGAGAAAAAGGGGCAAGCATGACTGACCCTACTCCACGGATCTGAAGCTGCGGCTGGGTGCCAGATTCCTTGGTCTTCACCGTCTGATACATGACAATCGTGGCTGTTGTGCTGCCTGATCCCATATCATAAAACATGATATTCTACAAAAAAAAAAAAAAAAAGTCAGAAATCCCACTTAATTTCTGCAGCACCAAAATGATGAAAGTGTCAATTTTCTGTTTTCCAGTCTGCCACTGGGTGGCCAAACAGATAGTCCCACCCACACCATTGGCTGACACAGTTAACCAAATAAATTAATTAATTCACTCAAATTCTCTCAGAAGTACCTGTGCTGTAGAGTTGATGTCCTTCCTTCTAAAGACTCCATAGTTCAAAGCTACGGCAGTATTATCATTGATAAGCTGAAGGACCTTTAGACCTGCTATACTGGCAGCCTGCAAGACTGCCCTGCGTTCTGCCTGATTAAAATAGACTGGCACTGTGATCACAGCATCTTTAACGGGCTGCTCTGTGAGGGAGAAATCAAGTTATTGGTGCTTCCAAATTTCCCAATCTGCAAAAACCAAGACACTTGTTCAAAACACTGCTTATAAATCAAACCTGCGAAGTCTTGAGCCAGACCACGAGAGTAGTTCAATATCATGCCCAAAAGTTCCTCTGGAGTGTACTGCAACTCTCTGGATGACAAAAGATTCATTATTCACATTAATGTAAAACACATCAGCTCCAGCAAATTCACCTGCAGGTGATCCATTACTTACTCGGAGGATTTGAAAAACACGGTTCCTCTTTTCTCATCTCTCTGCAGCTGGTGTTCAGGGAAGTGTTTCTCATACTGTGCCACCTGTGGGTTGTCGGCGGTCTTTCCCAAAATGCTCTGGAGGAATCTGTAAACCACCTTGGGGTTCTTTACAGCCTGCCATAATTAAAATATGCTGGAGTCAAAGTTTGTCAAATATGCTGCAACAAGGTGTTAGAGACAAACAGAATTTGAAGGGGTGTATTTCTTCCACTAGAAATTCCACAGCATGAAATCAAAACAGACCATTTTATTCCTTAATCCATGTACCTGGTTTACACTTTCATTCAAAATTTGGGGTAAGGAATTAATACTTCCATTCAGCAAATATGCATCAAATTCATCAAAAGTGACAGGATTTTTTTTTTTGTAACGTTTCCACAAAATATCAAGCAGCACAATTACAATCTGTGTAATATTTAATATAAAAAGTAATACATTTCATAGAAAGTAATAACTTTCCCAGAAAAAGGGATAGTGATGAAAAAAACATTTTTTCCAAGCAATCAGGTCGGCCTTCATTCTGATGCCATTCCCACATATATACACATATATATGTGCATTGAAATACAATGACTTACCACTCCTAAAGCACTGTCTCCAAAAAGCCTCTCATTTTCTTTTAAGCACACTGCAACTGGAGTTTTCCGTCGGGACTCCCTGCACAAAAAAATAGCTAAATGTCACAATAGGGTAAAATACTGTCTTTAAAAAAAAATCTATATTAAAAGACCTAAATCAGGTGACATCTGTGGATTTTAGGTGTAAAATTTACACACGGTTCTAAAACGTACTTGTTTAATACAATCTCCATTGGCACACCGGGTTTCACTAAAGCAATTTTTATCCATTCGCTGCCCAAGTCCACAGACATCACAGCAACTGATCCTGCAACAAAAATGGCAGTAAGAGCTGAAATTCTGTGCTGTAAATAAGAAAACCATAACATAAAAATAATTTAAGCTTGATAGATTTCAATTCATCCTGATGGGCATCAACCAAAGGAAATTTGGGGCAAATATAAGACTATATCAATTATTGTCCTGCTTACCAGTTTGAGAAGGCAGGAATGCTACTATTAGGCAAAAAGCTGCCCATAATGACAACCTTTCCCTCATTGTGACCTGCAGGAAAGAAACAAAGCCTGGTTCAATAGCATGTAGGCTAAAAGTCACAATGCAGCTGTGACGGGTCCATAAAACAGGAAGCATATCAAAACCATGCAAGATCCCTCAAATCATCATGTCATACTCTATTACTAAAACTGACAGTACTACATCCTGATATGAAAAAGTGTCTGAATGTCATTTATGGATGTGTAGGTGGAGGCCACCGGCAGTGACCGGTCTAGATCGGTACATGCTGATTTGATGTGATCCCACCCACAACACTGAGACAAAGCTTGAGAACATGTGCATCACAAACCTGTTCCTGGAGGCCCCACCAACTGTATATTGTGGTTGTTGCCTTAAACACAGATGGAGGGGGGCTCCAGGAAGCACTCTTGCAGAGCTTTCCTGCAAGAACTTAGACACTAGAGCCAAGGTGCAAAAATAATACAAGGAAACCATAGTAAAAACGTATTCTAAAATCCAATTTGGCATTATTTTTACAGTCACAGTTCTCCCTAGATAGACCATTTCCAATGCTACTACAAAAATGCAAAGTGGAAACTTCTAGTTGCACAGCCTGTGTGACGTAAGCGTGAATGAGGCTGCTGGATCCTAATGAGAAGAGCATCATGACCATGTCAAAGTTTAATGATGAGCAGAAAACATAACGCTTTCTTTTTAAAGGCTCACATGTGTAAGTAAATGCAGCTGGTGGTCTTGCAGATGTTCTACTGTACCAGGATAATAAACACACATTTATGAACATATTCAACCAATTAGATGAGCTCAACATCTAACGTACATCAACAAAAAGTAATGGCATGGCACTTACTTTTAGGGAGATCAAGTTTTGTATTGGCTCTTGTTGACTGGAAGATTCCTCTTGACACTTGAACAACAATATTTAGAGACGCTTATCCTGTCCTAATGATGAACCAAAACTTTTCTGTGTTGATCCTTAATATCTAATGTCCTACAGAAAGCAGGAAGATCGCATTAATCAGCAAAGCTCTTTGACCACGCCGCGTCGCTTGGTTTTGCTCTTGCAGTCACCGGCTTGTTCTAACACATTGGGCCCGGAACGCGGCGTGATTTCATTGGATCCACACAACTCGCTGCTCGCCGAGTGAAGCGCTAATCGCTATGCTCGTAAGTCCCGCCTCTTTACTATTGAATGGAGAGCGCTGATTGGTCCACGTGCCAACCAGTGCGCGCGAGTGGTCAGTCGTGTAACTAAACACGGATCTGATTGGTCCACGTGAAATAGGGGAACATAACGGCTGTGCGACAAGTTGTAGTTTTTGATGGCAGCGACTGTAGCCCGACTCATTTCTGCGGATAGATTCGTTTGAACACTTATTTTCGAAGAACCGATTCAGTGATTCTTTTACGTCATTGCTTGTATTTATTGCATGTTATAAAACGGCCAAAGTATTATTTGGAATAACAGAGACATTTTATATAAACATAAATCCCCATTTTTAATGTATTTTTTGAAAATAATATATTTTTGGCTAGTCAGTTCATTAATAGTGACCAAAATTAAATGTAGACAAATTTAAAATTCCACTTAGACCCAGATAATATGCGATTGTAATGGAGGCTATACCTAGTCAAGTATTGTGCTTCCTTAAAAATAAATGCTGTAATAACCCTAATCTGGACTATAGCCTACAACTATTACAATATTTACTGGAAATATCAATATTAAAAAAAAAAAAAAAAACAGCATACCAAATAAATACATTAGAAATTTATGTTATGTATCCTCCAGCTAGATTTTTCTGGTCATCAATATTTGGAGATTTAAATTGGCATAATGCTTGGAGAATGGTAAAGTCTTCGTTAATAACAAAGTAAAGTAAGTTTTATTTAAAATATTACATATAATTTATACAGTGAAACAAGTATTGGAACGTTTTAAATTGAATATTGACTATTCGTGTGAATTTTTTTATTATATTCACACAAAGATATTTTGGGTTGATGTCGAGAATTTAATTACAAGAAAACTTAATACAGCTGTAAAACTGGGTGGGTCTGATATAATGATATATGTTAATGATTATGGGATAGAAAAGGATAAAGCATATATTATTCAATTACTGGTTGTAATTGGGACGTTTCAAATTATATAAATAGAAGTGATAGGATGTTTTTTTTTTTTTTACATTTTATCAACTAATTTAAACAATATTGCAATATGGTATATAAAGGGGAAGTCGTGGCCTAATGGTTAGAGGGTTGGACTCCCAATTGAAGGGTTGTGGGTTCTAGTCTCGGGCCGGACGGAATTGTGGGTGGGGGGAGTGCATGAACAGCTCTCTCTCCACCTTCAATACCTCGACTTAGGTGCCCTAGGCATCGAACCCCTAACTGCTCCCCGGGCACCGCAGCATAAATGGCTGCCCACTGCTCCGGGTGTGTGCTCACAGTGTGTGTGTGTGTGTTCACTGTTCTGTGTGTGTGCATTTCGAATGGGTTAAATGCAGAGCACAAATTCTGAGTATGGGTCACCATACTTGGCTGAATGTCACTTCACTTTTTCACTTTCAAATGTAAAACGAAACAAAACATATCTCAGTACTTCTAATAGTATCAGCATAGACAAGTAAACTGTACCCTTTTCATTATTTGTTATTTGTTTGTAATAATGTGAACATTTATATGCAACATTGTAATATATATCTTCATATGCAAAAAAAAAAAAAAAAAGACCCAAAAGTTATAAGGCATATTTCTGTTTATTAAGTTTTTCAATTATAGTGTTTAAAACTAAACAATATTTATTAAACCACCTTTCTTCAAATGTGCGCTTATGTTTTATATTAAACAGTTCTGCAATAAAAGTAACTTACTTTTCGCCTCATCACGATGAAAGAGACTAGACAACTTGCATTCATTCAGTGCTTTGTTGGCACCTTTTACTGTCTATGGTTGACACATGAGCCGGTTAAGATCAGTCCTATTCGTGAACCGGTTCTAGAGATTCATTCAAAAGATCCGAATCACAAGAGCAGTTCATTCAAGAATCGGACATCGTTAATACATTTTTGTTATACTATGTCTTTTAGGCCATATTAATAACTTTTGAAAGTATACATTAAAATCAAATATGTATACATTTTTTCTTATTATTTTCTGTTTGGTGTGTATTTTGATTTTAAACCGCATTAGTTATTTAATTTACAATATATATTGAAATACATTTTATTAAGTGAATTTGTGTCTCGTTATGTCCAACCTTATATTATTGCGAATACAGATAAATAACAAAAAAACAAGAATAGCCTGACACTAGTCACGTGACCGTGATGTGAGTCACATGATTTTGCTAAACAAGAACTGCTTGGAAAATGGCAGCGTTCTTACAGTGGAGACGATTTGTGTTTTTCGATAAAGAAACGGTGAAAGATCCGAGCGAAAATGGAAAAAATTTCCAACTACCGGTGGGAATAGCGGCCTGTGATTCCGGTCGAGGACACATTGTGCTTGGAGATATCCTTAAAATGCTGAAGTCATGCTTGAAACTAGTTAGCAATTATAACACTGATAAACAATAATACTACGGATATTTCATTAACATAGTTGTATAATTAATAAATCGTAGCATATAATAGGTTACAACAAGCCTGCATTGTCAAATAGATTTTTGCATGTGTTTTATTTAAAAAAAATGTATAATTCCAATATTCAGTCCATTTTGGCTCAATATATTTGATTTCAATTATGCCATATGATCATGTTTTCTTTAACTCATATAATGCACATATGGATGGGCAGATTTGGTTTTTGACCCGGTCCCTGCAGCTATCCAGCTTTCAGGCTTACAAGCTGCGCGTGACACACCTATACCAGCTGAAACAACACAACATCCTGGTGTCTGTGGGTCAGGACGAGCCTGGTATCAACCCTCTGGTAAGAATCACACAGGTTTCTTCTGAAACTACATCTCAGCACAATAAATTAAGCTTTAGTTTATGTGTTTGCCTATCAGGTGAAGGTGTGGAACCTTGATAAGAAGGACAGTGGCAGTCCTCTGTGTACCCGGATATTCCCTGCCATACCTGGAAACAAACCCACTGAAGTGTCTTGTCTCAGTGTACATGAAAACCTTAATTTCATGGCTATCGGTAGGAGTGTTTTATTTTTATTAAAAAAACAGAGATATTGTACTTACTTAAAAAATTTAGTCTAACCATATTTAAAAACACAGAAACTAATAACAAAAGTAAAAAAACACATAATAAAATTTAAATTACAATAAGAACTAAAATTAAAATGAAAACCAAAAATATAAAAAAAGGAATTTAAAACATTCATATTTTAATTATACTAAACTAAGGCTGTCACTGAAAATCTAAATCTGAGGTCTCCCCCAAAATGAGAAATCTTATCTCATCATATTCAGATTGAAAATATTAATTGAATTGATTAGTAGCTAGTATTTTATATGGTTAAAAAAAAAAAAGTTTTCATAAAGGTAATAATTCCCTTACAGTTAAATGTTAAGAGGGCAGCTAATAATAAAAAAAAAATACACTTTAATGTTGCAAAAGTAAACAAATGCTAGTTATATTTATTTGATTTTGATTTTCTAGAAATAAATAAACATAACTTGAAATCAATTCTTATATAAGAATAATTTCAGTGACACTAAATGGCATTTGCAGCCCTTTTTTTTTTGACGCATTTCAAAGTGAAACAGAAAATTTAGTTGAGAAACAAATTATTTTTATCCATCAGTAATGAATTTTCTGTTGACTCTAATATCTGTGTTGAATGCTCAGGTTTTACAGATGGCAGTGTTGTGCTGACGAAGGGTGACATCACCAGAGACAGACACAGTAAAACTCTCAGCCTCCATGAGGGCAACTGTCCAATCACAGGCCTGGCTTTCCGACAGGCCGGCAAAGTCACACACCTGTTTGTCGCCACTCTAGAAAAAGTGCAGGTATATGTTAGTTACATAGAATGTGATTTATTTATTTTTCTTTGTAATAAAACTGTGATTATAGTTACAGATTATAACAAACTGAAAGCAGGATTATTCATATGTTGACAGTGTTACACATTATCAGTGAAAGAGTACCCTCGTATAGAACTGGACACGCACGGCTGTGCCCTCCGCTGCTCGGCGCTCACAGATCCCTCGCAGGACTCACAGTTCATAGTGGCTGGAGATGACTGTGTGTATTTGTACCAGCCTGATGAGAGAGGGCCCTGTTTTGCTTTCGATGGGCACAAGCTTCTAACTCACTGGCACAGAGGCTACCTGCTGCTGCTCACACACAATAACAAGTCACCCAGCAAGTAAGACTCGTTCTATTGCATGGATTATCCGTCTTTTTTAACATGCATTCACATTTCTGAAATTTCATTTTACAGATCTGATTATGGTAGCAGACAGACATCCCCTACAGAAAAACACATCTTGACCATTTATGACCTGGACAACAAGTTTATCGCTTACAGTGCGGCGTTTGACGATGTCATTGATGTTCTGGCAGAATGGGGCTCTTTTTATGTCCTAACGAGGGACAGAACACTGTATATGCTGCAAGAAAAAGACACACAGACCAAGCTAGAGGTTAGAATAGTTTTTATTTTCTACCTTAAATATAAAGGAATATACATTACCAATCAATAATGTATTATTTAGATGCTGTTTAAGAAGAACCTGTTTGTGATGGCCATTAACTTGGCTAAAAGTCAACATCTGGACAATGATGGATTGTCTGAGATATTCAGACAGTATGGAGACCATCTCTACGTCAAAGGGGATCATGATGGAGCCATCCAGCAGTATATTCGGTAGGTTTGCAGGTCAGATTTCTAGGTACACATTTCATCAAGTAATTTGTGATTACATCCTGGCTTTCTTTCTCTTGTAGCACCATTGG
The DNA here is from genome assembly GCF_003368295.1 of Carassius auratus. Lineage (NCBI taxonomy): Eukaryota > Metazoa > Chordata > Actinopteri > Cypriniformes > Cyprinidae > Carassius > Carassius auratus. Next base: position 184,703 of record NW_020524576.1, read on the forward strand.
GAAGCTTGAGCCCTCATATGTAATCCGCAAATTTTTGGATGCACAGAGGATACATAACTTGACCGCGTACCTACAGGCCCTCCACAGGCAATCGCTGGCCAATGCTGACCACACTACTCTACTGCTCAACTGTTACACCAAACTGAAGGACAGCTCCAAGCTGGAAGAGTTCATAAAGGTCTGTAGAAAAATGAATTTGGTCTGAATGTGCATTTAAGCTCTCTGAATGAGCCTTGACCACTGACGACGCTTTGTATACTCTGCATCCCTCCTGTGAATACAGAGCAATGAAAGTGAGGTGCATTTTGATGTTGAAATTGCGATCAAGGTGCTACGACAGGCTGGTTATCACAGTCATGCCGTTTTTCTGGCAGAGAGACACATGCACCATGAATGGTATCTAAAGATCCAGCTAGAGGATTTGAAGGTAAATACAGCTTTTCTTGTGTGTACTATGATATAAACTCTTATGACATTCTTTTTGATAAGTTTAGGTAAGCTAATGCTTTTTCATTTTGTCAACAAAAACATTTCTCTGACTTGCTCTTGCCAGAAAAATATCTATTCAATTATTTTCCCCTTTTTTATTAACCTTTTCAGAATTATCAGGAGGCTTTACGCTACATCGGACGGTTACCATTCGATCAGGCAGAGAGTAATATGAAGCGTTATGGTAAAATTCTAATGCACCATGTGCCGGAGAGTTCCACCATCCTCTTAAAACGTCTCTGCACTGACTATCACCCTAACAAAGACTCAACCGACAGGGACAGTCTGGACAGGCCTGCGGAAAACAAGGTCATTCATTTGTATTCGCATTAACACCTTTAAATAATCTGACATTCAAGAACATAGTGAGTTAAGACAAATTACTTGAGATTTTATCTCAAAATGTTCTTTCTTTTTGACAGGCCAATCCAGAAGAGTTCATCCCAGTCTTTGCCAATAACCCACGAGAGCTGCGAGCATTCCTGGAACACATGATCGAGGTGGATCCATTCTCACCTGAGGGAGTTTATGACACTCTGCTAGAGCTCAGACTGCAGGACTGGGCACATGAGCAGGACCCAGGGGTAAAACATGCTTTATGCAGCCTGTACACATTATGTTATATTATGTTATTACTGACAACATCTGGATCTGAAGAATGTGACTTGTTTACTTGTTAGATGTTTTTGCTAATTTGATTATAATTTTAGGCAATTAATAAAAGTGTGGGAATCCATAAAACTTATATTACCATATTTAAGGCAATTCTGCAGATTCTCAAATAAATAAATATTTCATATTGAACATTATAATACATTGTGTATACTATAATGCATAGTATAAGGTGGCATTTAACACAATTGATTTGAGATTTTGTTTTTTTTAATAACACTAAAATCATTTAATTAAAATAATTTTTAGAATTTTAATATCAGTGTGTCCCTAGAAAAAAGTATACATATCCCAGAGCTATGTCATAGCTATCACATTGTAACTGCATTATAAAATACAATCTCAAGACCATTTTTTGGGGTACATTTGGATTGCTTACTGTAAAAGCAGGTACTGCAGGAAACCCATGACTCTTTCTGCCTTCTGTCTGACAGAAGAAGAAAGTCCTGCAGGAGGCAGCACTGTCCCTGCTGAGGAGCGACAACACTGTGTTCGACAAAGCCCTGGTGCTCTGCCAGATGCACAACTTCAAGGAAGGAGTGCTGTATCTGTATGAAAAGGGCAAACTGTAAGCGCTATTTCTAATCAGTGTCTCACTTACTTAGAAGGTGCTAGAAAAGTTATTACTGTTACAGATCTTCTACAGCCATACTATAGATTTGTGTGACGACAAATCACAGGAACTGACTGAATTCTGTTCAGAATTAAATGCATCTACATCTGCATTACATTTAGCTTTCATCTATTAACAGCAGTAAAATAAGTGACAGAACAGCCTGTTTCTGCAGGTACCAGCAGATCATGCATTACCACATGCAGAACGAGGAGTACGGGAAGGTCGTGGAGGCCTGTAAACGCTATGGGGACAGTGAGGTGTGTTTGTGGGAACAGGCTCTGGGTTATTTTGCACGCAAAGAAGAGAACTGCAAGGCCTACATTAGTGAAGTCCTGCAGCACATTGATGAAAATAACTTGATGCCTCCACTTCTGGGTGAGTAAAAAGATACGAAAAAAATATTGTGGTCAACACCTCTGTTGTTTTTTTCACACATAATTGCGCGACCTTTTCACACAAATAATTCTTTTTCAGTCATGATGTAGAATGTGAAGCAACTCTTCCGCATAATTTTGACTTTATATGAATGTCTGTGTTGCAGTGGTGCAGACTTTGGCTCATAATTCCACAGCATCGCTGTCAGTCATAAAAGACTACCTGATAAATAAACTAGAGCGGGAGACCCAGCAGATTGAGGAAGATGAAAGGAAGATTCGACAGTATAGAGAGGAAACAGCCCATCTTCGCACTGAGATACAGGAACTTAAAACATGGTGAGCGAATCAAGGATTCATTTAGTCAACAGCATGAAAAAAATGGATGCTACAATTGATAGTATAGGAATGCAAATGCATATTTAAAAAAAATGACATTGCTCTTTCAGTGCAAAGATCTTCCAGAAGACCAAATGCAGCATGTGCAACAGCCCGCTAGAGCTGCCATCTGTGCACTTCCTGTGTGGCCACTCTTTCCATCAGCACTGCCTAGAGAGCTTTGCTGAGAGTGAGGCCGAGTGCCCCACTTGCACCCCTGAGAACAGGAAAGTGATGGACATGTTGCGTGCGCAAGATCAGAAACGAGATCTGCATGACCATTTCCACAGACAGGTACTGATTTTTCTCCTGCAGGACATTTTAAATTGATCAGAGTTGCCAGTAATAACTAAATACATAAAAATAAAAATGCAATTGAAAATTGATTAGAATTTCTCTCTTGTAGCTGAAATGCTCTAATGATGGCTTCTCAGTCATCGCTGATTATTTTGGCCGAGGAGTGTTTAACAAACTCACTCTGATAACGGATCCTCCTGGAGGAAAGAGTGGAGCTGGGAATCTGGAGGCTGAATTCAACAGAGATCTACTCATTAACACCAAGAGGAATGTTTGAGAGCTGGACTGGAGTTCATATTAAAAGAAGAAGTGCTGATCTAGGGTCAGATGTCTGACTAGGGTCTGCTGCAGAAACAGCTCTACACTACTTGAATGGCCTTTGAACAGTTCTTAATTAACTAACTCCTGCAACTCATCTTCTTGGTTTTGATTTATTTATAGGCTTGATAGCATAGACCAAGATTACAGCTGTTCAGAATGTATTCATCCGTGTAGTCTGCAAAATCATATCAGATTGAACTGGAAAGTATCCAAACCAACTGTGGGTGATAACATTTAAGAACCTGCACTTCGAGACCGTGACCTTTTCAAGCTTTGAATTCAGCTACCATAGGCACAGTATAGAAGAAAACTTGCACAACTTTATTTTGCATCCCCTTAGTAATTTCTGTATAATAGTTAATTAGTATCGCAATCACTCATTATAGTAGATGAAGCAACTAATCAACAATAATCCATGTCAAACGCCTGTAAAAGTGTCATTAATAAATGTGAAACATCGTTGACTTGTAACTTGTTATTATATTGTTTTTTGTTGTATTAGCCGAGATGTTTGTTGAGCTCTTAATTTGTCATGAAAAAAATAAATAAATAAATAAATATTTGAACAGTGTTTTACATTGTAGGGGCAAAATAACAGAAATGTATGTAAAACACTATTTTGAGAAAAACCTCTGAACAAATCTAGATTAATTTATTTACACCTTCACTAGTGTCTAGTTTGCTAGTTGTTACAAACGTTGCAAAGCTAAACAGCTGAACCAGCAAGTAAAGGTGCGAACAACCACATCCTGTTCTCAAGTGCTGACCCATGATGCTTAAAATCGCTCTGCTAAGAAGCTTGGTTAAAAGCACCCTTTTACAGCATGAAGCTGTTTTACCCTTGTTGAAACAGGTTCAACTTTCAAAATGTTGACTCTTAACTGAACCGAAGAGTTCCCCTGTCATCTTTGTCGATGGCTTTTTCATTATGTTTGTGAAACCAAAGACAGTCTTCTCAAGCTCTGCCTAAGCCTGTGACTAAAATCAAGAATCTCAGCTTTACACTCACTCAAGTTATTCACATTTAAGTGTCACAGATAAAAACCAAGCACAAAGAGAAAGTTAACTGAATCAGTAAAATCTATGTCTCCCTAGTTATATAATGCTTTTTAGTTTTCCTGTTCTTACTACAGCCATATCCCAGCAGACTGAGGGAAACCACAAGGTTTCTTAATGACGTGAGTGTGAACTATTTGATTTGTGCAGTAAACTTCTAGGACTTAGGACTTTTCTACAGCCATTCAATCTGCCTGCCAGGTATTAAATAGACCGGCACCATCTAAGCTGAACATTTTGTATACGTTCTTGTGGACTGGAAAAATAAGGTTGCATTTGTTTTATTGTATATACACAAGATTATTTTATAAGGATTTAGAATGTTTAATTAACAGGAAATGGGTGTTTAATAGAAATGTTTAATGTAAAGGACTTTAAAGTATTCACAAACCTTCAATGTTTTTAAAGCACTAAAAATAATGTCACTTTTTTTTCGTGGTAGCTATTGTTGCTAATGATGTAATATGTAATACCCATAGACATAATAAATACCTAAATGCCTCATTGGCTGCTCGATTTATGTCTATGGTAATACAGAATTTGTGTTTTGCATGTAACCCATCCAAAGTGCACACACAAACAGCAGAGAACACACACACACGCACGCACGGAGCAGTGGGCAGGCCTTTATGCTGCGGCACCCGGGGAGCAGTTTGGGGTTTGGTGCCTTGCTCAAGGTCACCTCAGTCATGGTATTGCTGACCCAAGACTCAAACCCACAACCTTAGAGCTAGGAGTCAAACTCTAACCACTAGGCCACGACTTCCCCATTTTAGGGCATCACAGACACGTCCTGAGTCAGCAGCGTTTTGGTATCACTATGACTCTTAAAAATACAGTGTAGGTAGGCATCTCCCTAGGCTTCGAAACCCAGTTTTAGTAAAAACTAAAAAGTGCAAATAATATCTGCAAACAGATTCAAATCTGGACCAACCAGCTCAAGAGTTTTGAGGTGAATGCAGAGGAAGCAGTCAGTGTGCACACATCATCCCCAAGACAGAGAGGTCAGACTGTTTACCCCTTCTTTAACTTTTTACCTACCATTCATCATCTGTTTATCATGCCATTGTGTTTTTATTTCAGTTTCTAAGAGGACAGGCAGGCAGAACCAGAGCATCATTGCCACTTATACTGGCGATAAACTAGAAGAGGATACTAAAGTTCACTAAGACATATTTGGTGAATGTATACAGGGGCGTCGGACTGGGGGTAAAACCAGTAATGATTACCAGTGCCCGGGGGAGGGGGGGGGGGCATTAGGACTGCCTGCCTATGCATAGGGCCCGGGAACTTGTGCAGCGCCCCTGAATGTATGAAATGAAATTTGAATGACCCGTTCACATCTGACAGCAGAGAAAGAAAGAACTGCCACCTGGTGCCCGTGCTACTACTCAGAATGACGATTGAGGAGGAGGATGACGATGATGATGACGATGATTCTGATGAAGCAGTCTGATGAGGAGGAAGGGGAGCCTGGATCTCCTCCAGAAGGGTTGGACCGCTCATCTGAGACAGGTCTGCTGTCCAAGATGAGAGAGATGTATATTAAGGTTTCTTTTATGATGAGCTAAAATGAAAATGTATCCAGGAAGAGATATACAATGAGGAAGTGGACAAGTGTTATAAGTTGCAACATGTTTCAGTAATATGTTATATCAATAGTGCTAAGAGCATTATAGTTATAATATCTACTCAAGATAAAAAGCCATGTTATTTTTTTGTATAATGTAGATGTGTTTGTGTGTGGATGATTTCTCACAGTGCATATGACCCAGCTGGTTATGAGCATCTTCCTGTGTCAACCGAGACCAAAGAGCTATTTCAGGACATCATATGGTTAGCATGCACAAACTTCACAGCTTTTGATGTGCACCTGCATATGAAACATGAAGAGGGGAACATCTGGCAAACTCACCTCTTACACTTGGAACAATAAAAGTATCTATAGTTGAAGAAACTCAAAATGCACTCTTTTGACTACTGTTTTCTCATAAATATGAACTGCATGACTTTTTCTTTCGGATATACTCCATAGATGATAGAGCTTGACAACAAACTGTAGCCTTTTATCCCTGACTTTATTCCAGCTGTGGGGGACATTGATGCTTTCCTCAAAGTGAGTGATGATTTTCAAATCTGTACTGGACACGAGTGTCCAATTTTCAGTTTCTGAATCTTTCTGTTCAACCCACAGGTACCACGACCAGATGGGACAGCTGACAATCTGGGTCTCCTGGTTCTGGATGAGCCATGCACTAAACATTCAGACCCAACAGTGCTTTCCATGTGGCTGTCATACACTCACACTAGAAGACTTAAGGTCCTTTGATGATTTTAGCCTAAGTGAAATGAGAAAGTGATGCACATCTCTTTCACAGGAAGTGAAAGCAATGAGCATAGAAAACCCAGAGAAGAACCCCATAGCCATAGACAACTGGATCGAGAGCATTAGTGAGCTGCATTGGTCCAAGCCTGCAGCGTACACTACACAAGGCAAGCACTGACATGAATCAACCACGAACATCCAGAGAGCAGAACATAACATAGGAGATATACAGTTAAATAAAAGTATGTAATGTATAAATATCACAGAAAAATAATATTAAATTAAACTGAACCAATAGCAAACACTGAAAGGCTTCTGAAACAATGGAAGGCATTTAGTGAAGCAAGATGAAATGATAGTCATAATCAGTTTTAAATGATACACTGAACCAGAGCAAGTTGTCTTTTATGAGTTAGTTATTAGTCTATACTGTGTAAAACAATGTACAAGATGTGTTTTCTTTTAGATAATCTGAATAAAAGCAGCCCTGCCTTCTTCCTTCTTCTAACCGCTTTTTATTTTTCATGTTGTGGTTTTTAGTGGCTATTTTTTTGTACACCAAGGTGACAGTTCCAACTCGGAGTGCATTCAAGCGTGTCATAGAAACAAGATCTGCAAATATGAACGGTTTGATTAATGGTTGCCAATGTTAATAAAATGCTAATTTAGCTATTGAAACATTAAGTCTAACTTCTGACTTACGATGCCTGGATGTTTCATTTATATTTGGCTGTGTTTCTTTGCTGTGTTTGGTAAGTATGGCTAATAAATTCCATAGCTAATAATTATGTTTTCTTTTTGCTATTAATGCATATGTGATTTGTAATATATAAATTAAGTACACCTTAAATGCTATGTAGTATGTTTACTTAAAGAGAATAATTGAATCTCTTTAGGCCAATTATTTACATGTATGGTCACTTATACATAGATATACTGTAGTTTACATGTTGCCTTACATATTGATTTGACAGTGAGAGAAACTGAAGTCAAAGAAGTGCAGACGGGTTTATACAGTCGTGTTGAGCTGACTGGAGAGGAACTTGATCAACAAACTGTTGATTCTCTGCGCTCGGTGGAATGGACCAAACGAAATGGATTAGTAACATGTCTATGTTTTAAGAAAAACACCACATTCAGTGCTGAATACAGTCAATGCTGTGGAAGAGCTCATTTCTATTTAAACAATAACAGCCTCATTCTGGAGAATGTGACGGCAAAGGATGAAGGAGTTTACACTGAAACAATAATTAGAGGAAACGGCACTACAAAATCTCAAAACTTCACATTATTAATTCAGTGTAAGTCAGACCAATCACAATCATGCTTATTCATGTACGATTCATCTAATTTTGCTGTACTTTTGCTCATTCGTTTTTTTTTTTACTTTAAGACCCTCCAAATGTAACAGAAATTGTGGTCTCCTGGACCTCCAACACATCTGTGACTCTCAAATGTGAAGTGAGCGGCGTCTTTCTGCATCTGATGTGGAAGAGAGAAGGATTGCCTGTTCTAGAGAAACACACACACTCATTCAGTGAGAGAAACCAGACTCTACACATCAGCAACATAACCAGCTCTGATTATGAGACATACAGCTGTATTGCTTCAAATGCATATGGAGAATCAGAACAACACACATATATTACCGGTGAGCAGTAGATCATTCGTTGTTCATCTTACAGGAATCCTCAAGGTGATGCCAGATTGTGATATTCTGCTTAGGGCAACAAAACCTAACACATCTTTAAACACAAAGGCGTTTTGTAAAAGATCTTTCAACAGAAACAAAATCAAGAAAAAGAAAGAAGCATTGCATAATCATGTAATTTTCTGGCATTCTTTTAAGGTGAGAACTCAACTGTTAACCGAGGAAATGGCGCTGCTGGTAAAACTCAGACTGATCAGATCGTGCTTTCAAGTGGATTTACACTCGCAGGAGTTTTAGGACTGTGCATCGTGTTCTTCTGCCTTTACAAAAACCATCAGAGTAAAATTTTCTCCCAAATACATCAACAATGTTAATTCTGTGCAATTTAGTTAGCATGATGAGTTATGTGAGTAAAGGAGTAACAAATAAATTAAAGAATGAAAACAAATAACAATGTAATTTGATTATTTTTATCAAGTGGATGACAATGACTTTATATATATTTAACAACATAATCTAAAAGAATTCAGTAAAGTATATAGGTCAGTAAATAAAGCAATGAACCCAAAGAATGTTATATTTGCCATGTTTAAGGCCAAAGGGTCGAAAATGCCAGAACTACAGATGAGGGTAACCAAATAAATAACATATAAATAATGTACTTTTTTTCTGAGCTGCAGTTATAACCTCACTCTTTCATACACAGGGGATGCAGACAAAGTCCATGGAGTTTATCAGGTAAAGCACGGGGTCTTTAAGTCAAATAATAAAATGTATCCAGTGGAATTCTATGAATGATGTATGTATATGTTTTATATACATATAAATAATACCTGTTTATTCTGACCTCTCCTGTCTCACAGGAAGTACCTGATACTGAAGAGGTGACTTTTTCTTTGTACATCTGCACAGACTTGATTACATCGAAAGAGCCCAGTCAGGCCTCCTTTGAGGACTATTCTGCGGTCGGACCCACATGCAGGGAAGAAACAGTCACTCTGTATTGGGTCACTAATGATCAGTCTACATCGTGTGCTGATGCTGGATACGACAAATGATATAAGAGCCTACACAGAGACAGAATAGAGGAAGTTAGGCCTGCTGACAAAGTAACACTTCAGGCAGAACAGAGCTGTTTTATATTAGGGGGATTTTATATTTTAAAGCTTAACTGCCGTGACAAATATAAAACCAAACATTATATGTTATACCAAATACAAGCTCACGTGACCATGATGTAACAGAACCCAGCCTCAGCATCACTGCAGCATGAAAAATATTTAATAATAATTTATTATTAACAACAATGCCTTTGCATTTATTTTGAATGCTGAAAGTTTTTTTTATTTGCTAAAATTATGATTATGTTTGATCTATCAATTATTATTGTCAATGTGCTAAAGAGTATATTAATAAATGTTCTTATCAATTCTCTATTATTTCTTTTTTCTTTCTTTTATTTGCATTTATGGCCATTTATTAAATGAGTGAATAGAGTAATCATGGTTAAATAACTATTTACTGAACTATATATACTTTACTGAATACTTTTTGTTTATGTTGTTAAATATATGTCAGTCACCCACTTGATAAAAATAATACATTTACATTGTTATTTCATTTTATTCTTTTGTTTATTTGTTACTCCTTTACTCACATAGCTCATTAAAAATAAAAATAATGCATATTTAATTGCATATAATTAATGTTTCCAAATGATTTTTCTAATTTTCTTATTGTGCATCTCAATGGTTACAAATACAAATAGAATTGAGACTAATTTCTTCTCATATATATATATATATATATATATATATATATATATATATATATATATATATATATATATATATATATATATATATATATATATATATATGAGATGTTTGTTTATATATACAGGGCACAGCATAAATGAGTAGCCTACACCTCCTCTGAATAAATATAAAAGATATATTTTCTTAATGATCACTAATATAAATCATGGAAAGATGGCAAAATTGAAAAGTATTAAACATATACTTGATAAAAACAACAAAATATATGACAATATTTTCTTTAATTTAAGTAAATTAGCCAATTTTTTTAAATGAAGGATTGCAGAGAGCATTCATCTTGGCGCAGTAATATCTTCACTAGAGGGAGCGGGGGCCGGTGAGAGGATTTTTCACGAGTGAAGATATTACTGCGCCAAGACGAAGTAAATTTCCTGAATATTAAAAGTGCGCACTGAGATGAGAGAGGTATGTATCAACTCGTCTTAGTTAAAGGAAAAACATAGTTTAATATGAAAACACGGTGGAGTATCCCTTTAAAGTATACTGCTCTGACCCTGCTTGGCACTGAGTGTGTCTCTGCCCTGTTTAACTCCTGGACAACTTCCTTAAATGCTCTGGTCTTTAATGACGAGTATTGCTCAGCTCATCTCTACAGAATCCCCCAGCTGCGCAAGAGCATTAAGAATGAGTGAAATACATGTCCACTGAAGGATTTTCACCTTGGGAGAATGAATATTTTCATTGTCATGCTGAAAAAGTGTCCAATAATGCTGGGAATGAGGTGAGGGTAGCATCTTCTGTTTCAAGTTTTTGTATTACATCACACAGTAGTGTGTGAATTCATGGCACCATTGATAAAGCATACCTTCAGCACTCATTCATCCCTATATAAAAGCTCTTGAGACCAGAGTATGGATTCCCAGAAGTCTCTGTTTTGTAAATATGGGCCTTGGAAGAGGTTAAATGAGTTTATTTTGCTTTGCTACAGTTGGTAATTCTAGTGTTGGCAACAACCCTGTGCTTTCTGCAGGCTGTTTCATACTCTGTGAGATAAAGTGTCACTGTTTTCAAAGCTTTTGCCCACTCTGTGACACCTTCATGCTATTTCTCCTGCTCTAATTATATAATAATTATAATTATATATTTATATATATAATTATATATAATTATCCTAGCAATAATTCACTCATCACTAAATGAAAACTTAAAGTGAAGACCTGATTATTACAGAAACCTTATCACAAGTCCATTGTTTTTGAATGTCAGTGCTACTCCTGCTATATTTTCACACTTAAAACAATAATTCAGTATTCCTCTTGTACCACTGTCCTCTTTTATACTAAGAAATAAATCACCTTGCGGTTCTCTCCTGCAGCCAGTGGTTCCAACTGCTGCCAGCATTAAGTCTGAGTATGATTCAGTCGGCTATATAACACTTTTAATATTCAGGAAATTTACTTTGTATTTAAAAGTTTTGGTTTAATATACTTACTTGTTGATCAAAAATAGCCTTAAACCTATAAACTTCTTTTGATTATTATTATTATTATTATTATTATTATTAAGTATCTTTCAGAAGGGGGTGCTCACATTTGCAACACACAATTATATCACTTTGATAAGAAAATCTTAATTTGCTGAATTATTTTGGCATTCTTCTTTGGTAATTTATCAAATAGGCTTGTTGGAACATTATATCTTCAAAGAATAATAACATGTCTTCTAAGTAAATATTATTGCTGAATTTGTTAAGTTTTAGAGGAAGTGAACTCATTTATGCCTTGCACTGTATATACACAGTACATAAACAGATATTAACACACACACCGTGGTTGAATACATAATGTTACTGGATTTTGATTAATGCCTAAAGTCACAAAAAAGCTGTAGGCTAATTGAATCTTTGACACTTATTTACTAACAATTACTATAAAATAGAAATAAAAAAATAATAAATAAATAAAACACAGAACCAATATAGAGGCCCAGATATTTTAAAAACAGGCAGATGAGGGAACATGATTTTACCATGAAAAGTTTTATTGGCTCAAAGAACCCCAAAGCCATAGACAACTGGATCAAGAGCATTAGTGAGTTGCATCAGTCCAAGCATCCAGCTTCTGTACACTACACAAGGCAAGCACTGACATGAATCAACCACGAACATCCAGAGTGCAGAACATAACATCAGCGTTCTCATTTTATAACAAGAGTCATGTACCATATTTTCCGGACTATAAGTCACACTTTTTTTCATAGTTTGGCTGGTCCTGCGACTTATAGTCAGGTGCGATTTATTTATCAAAATTAAAGGGGGGGTGAGATGCTTGTTTTCACTCAATATCCTGTTAATCTTGAGTACCTATAGAGTAGTACTGCATCCTTCATAACTCCAAAAAGTATTTAGTTTTATTATATTCATAAGAGAAAGATAGTCTGTACCGATTTTTCCCGGAAAAACATGACCGGCAGGAGGCGTGACGTGAGGGCGGAGCTAAAGAGAGCATGTGCGTTGAGAGCATGTGGAAACTGTGACATTACCGTGATGGAAATACCATCATCCAAAACAAACCATGGCTAACAGTCAGATTCAGCCGTTTATTTATGATCCAGAATCAGATCCAGAGGCTGAAACTGAACGAGAGTAGCAGCAGCAACGATTCGCTCCGAGCGGGGCTCGAACCCGGGTCTCCGGCATGGGAGGGGACGCACTAACAAGGAGGCAGAGATATTTTAAGCAGTTTTACTCACCGCCTGCGGTTCCAACACACGATCGTGACCCTTTTTCGTTGGGATTGCATCATGCTTAAGAAATAAACGATACGCAAATCCGTCGTCAAACTGGGCCTTGTTTGTAAAACAAGCATCTTCGAAATGCAGGGAACAAACACAAACACTTGCACAACTCCGTTGATGCTCTGTAAAAATAAACTCCATCCACTGGTCCCTTAATGCTGTTTTTTTTTTGGTAATCTGTGCAGGGTTGTCTTGCCCTGGCAACCAAAAACACACTTCTTTTGTGACTTTTCGCGATGCTCTCGCTCTGATCAGTGAATCGCTCTGATCAGTGAAATGTCTGTGTTCAGCCTCGCTATACGGGAGCGCGCACTCTTCCAGCAGAAGTGCCCTCAGGACCCATTATAAGGAAATTCCGCTCCATCTAACGTCACACAGAGCCATACTCGAAAAAAACTTTCCGAAAGTTGTGACAAACCAGAAGGAGTATTTTGGGAACAAAAATACTCCTTCAAACATACAACTTAATTTTTTGAAACTTTGTCCATGTTTAGCATGAGAATCCAACTCTTTAACAGTGTAAAAAACTCATGGACAAACTTGGAGTAGTGAGGAAGTGCGGAGCCTCATAGAAATTTGGTCAGATGACCATGAGCATGTCAGAGTTAAGAAGAATTAATGCACGTCTCCACTTGAAGTTACGAACGATTCCCGCTCGCCATTTGCAGTGCATTAGAACGTTGTTTTCAAGCTGCATCTGCGCTTCATTATAGAAATGTATTTTTTGCATATTGTGGTGTACACAAAAAATTTAATAGATTATGGCCAGGGACAAAAACTTTGTGTTGTTTGCTGGCTTTTCCTCTTATGTTGGAATTTTCCCGCACGTAAATACTGACCAATCGAAAAGCAGTTTAGGAAACTCATGGCCAATGAGTGATGCAGATGTTGTCTTGTGACTGCATTTTGGTTCGTTTCAACTGGTAAGGACCAAAGCAATCAGTGTGGTGTGAAAAGGAACCAAAAAAGCTGAAAAATGCTACAATGTATAATTGTTTGCCCTTGCTTTGGACCAAATTAATCGAACTAAAGATGTGAAAGCACCCTTACAGTCCAGTGTGGCTTATATATGTTTTTTTTTCTCATCATGACGTATTTTTGGAATGATGCGACTTATACTCAGTTGCGACTTATAGTCTGAAAAATTCTGGAATATTTGTTCAGACCCATGCCAGATATTGACATACAAGAGTGGCCGCCTGAGTTTGAGAAGCTTTTGGAGAAGGTTAGATCTTGACTGAAAGCTATATTATATCTATATCTGCTAAAAATGATATCTGCTAATTCAGTCATGTTCACTTTCACTTCACCATGTGTTCACAAGGTCAATCTCCCCTCCGCAGATATTGACTGCGATTTGGCAGATTATGTCAAAATTGTGTGTGATAAATTGCTTGTAGTATGTGACATTTATTCACTTTTTTTCACACATTTTAGATGTTGAAGTCTGGGTTGTTTTATTGAAGAGCTCATTTGGTTTCTCCTGTGATCAGCACTTTAAATCTGTAGATAGCCAAAAATCTGACACACCGCCTGCTTCACATGCAGTCACTGCTGAATCAAAAACTCACTTTGGACTGAAGTCTCTTTCATGGCCTATTTTCTTACATCCTGTTTTGTTGTTAGCTGTTGTATCACCAGTTGAAGCTGTGGAACTGCATTCTCTTCTGCATCTTAGATTGTTTTAATAAAAGCGTATTTCCTCAAACTGTAGTCTGTAAATGTGTCTTCAAAACTCATCACAGCTACTCCATCAGTCCACTGGCTGATTATTTTACAGTTTGAAATGAGCTGGTCTTTTCTTACTGAAGGGTAAACCAGAGGACGATGGGTTTCCTTGTTTAACTCCACTTCTTACATTAAGAAATGTTTTATGTTACTTTATATTTAGTATCACAACATCCAGACTCTTGACAGATTGTTTAGGGGATATACTGTTAAATAAATGTACTGTATAAATATGACAGAAAAATAATACTAAATTAAACTGAATCAGTAGTAAACACTGAAAGGCTTTTGAAACAATGGAAGGCATTTAGCAAAGCGAGATGAAATGATAGTCATAATCAGTTTTAAATGATACACTGAACCAGAGTAAGTTGTCTTTTATGAGTTAGTTATTAATCTATACTGTGTAAAACAATGTACAAGATGGGTTTTCTTTTAGATAATTTGAATAAAAGCAGCCCTGCCTTCTTCCTTCTTCTAACCGCTTTTTATTTTTCCTGTTGTGGTTTTTAGTGGCTATTTTTTGTACTCTGAGGTGACAGTTTCAACTCGGAGTGCATTCAAGCGTGTCATAGAAACAAGATCTGCAAATATGAACGGTTTGATTAATGGTTGCCAATGTTAATAAAATGCTAATTTAGCTATTGAAACATTAAGTCTAACTTTGACTTACGATGCCTGGATATTTCATTTTGCTTTGTTTCTTTGCTGTGTTTGGTAAGTATGGCTAATAAATTCATAGCTAATAATTATTGCAGTGCTCCTGTTTTCTTTTTGCTATTATGCATATGTGATTTGTAATATATAAATTAAGTACACTTTATATACTATGTAGAATAACTGAATCTCTTTAGGCCAATTATTTACATGTATGGTCACTTATACATAGATATACTGTAGTTTACATGTTGCCTTACATATTGATTTGACAGTGAGAGAAACTGAAGTCAAAGAAGTGCAGACGGGTTTATACAGTCGTGTTGAGCTGACTGGAGAGGAACTTGATCAACAAACTGTTGATTCTCTGCGCTCAGTGGAATGGACCAAACGAAATGGATCAGTAACATGTCTATGTTTTAAGAAAAACACCACATTCAGTGCTGAATACAGTCAATGCTGTGGAAGAGCTCATTTCTATTTAAACAATAACAGCCTCATTCTGGAGAACGTGACGGCAAAGGATGAAGGAGTTTACACTGAAAGAATAATTAGAGGAAACGGCACTATAAAATCTCAAAACTTCACATTATTAATTCAGTGTAAGTCAGACCTATCACAATCATGCTTATTCATGTAAGATTCATCTAATTTTGCTGTACTTTTGCTCATTCGTTTTTTTTTTACTTTAAGACCCTCCAAATGTAACAGAAATTGTGGTCTCCTGGACCTCCAACACATCTGTGACTCTCAAATGTGAAGTGAGCGGCGTCTTTCTGCATCTGATGTGGAAGAGAGAAGGATTGCCTGTTCTAGAGAAACACAGACACTCATTCAGTGAGAGAAACCAGACTCTACACATCAGCAACATAACCAGCTCTGATTATGAGACATACAGCTGTATTGCTTCAAATGCATATGGAGAATCAGAACAACACACATATATTACAGGTGAGGAGTAGATCATTCGTTGTTCATCTTACAGGAATCCACAAAATGATGCCAGATTGTGATATTCTGCTTAGGGCAACAAAACCTAACACATCTTTAAACACAAAGGCGTTTTGTAAAAGATCTTTCAACAGAAACAAAATCAAGAAAAAGAAAGAAGCATTGCACAATAATGTATTTTTCTGGTTTTCTTTTAAGGTGAGAACTCAACTGTTAACCGAGGAAATAGCGCTGCTGGTAAAACTCAGACTGATCAGATCGTGCTTTCAAGTGGACTTACACTCGCAGGAGTTTTAGGACTGTGCATCGTGTTCTTCTGCCTTTACAAAAACCATCAGAGTAAGATTTTCTCCCAAATACATGTTCATAAATGTTGCAGTAGTAAAATAATTGTTTTTGAAACCCACATCCTTCATGATTTAGATGTATTCTGTGACTCAGATCATGAACCTCAACACCACGTAATCTCAGCATCTCAGTTCTCACCCAATTGTTCTCAAAAACGAACAGGTTGAATAAAAAAAAAAAAAATGAATTATAGAAACACAAAAAAACCTGACAAATTTTCCCCTTTAAAAACTCCCCAGCTTTTCTGCAGTATACCTAAAACATAAAATACAATTACAGCAATAACATTTACTTGTGTTAACTGTGTAAATGTTTTACTGTTGTTGTATTTTTAGGGCAAAGAGCTGAAAATGGCAGAACTACAGATGAAGGTATTAAAAAAACAATCTATTTAACTATCTATAAGCTTGTATTAATTATACACTTATACCCGTTGTAACTGTATATCTGTGTATACTTCACAGGGGGTGCAGACAATGACCTTGTTATTTATCAGGTAATAGACTATCAAAATAATTAATAAACATATTTATTATAATGAATTTAGTAGATTTAGATGGACATTAATATGATGAACATTTAAGGCACAGTCTTCATTATCTTAAAGACCCTTATGAAAATACTAAAAGTGTTTTGTGGCTTTTATTTCATATATACTGTAGAATACTACCTTTGATGCCTCTATATAATAATACATGTGAACAAATCAGGTTTTCAGTAGATAGTCTATTTTTGCACTCATGGGCATCTCCCAACATTTTGTCTAGTAAAATTGAACATTATATCACCACCTGTTTCTGACCAGAAGTCATGGCTCTTGTTTGAAATGTAAACTAAATTAAATGTAAGTTAAGTTAAAGGCGAATAGTTTGTCTCTTAAATTCGTCAAGCGTAACTAAAAATAATATTATATATAATATTATATATAATAGCCTAAACTATAAGAAACACAATAAATAAACAATAAATAAATAATAAACAACAAAACTATAAGAAACATAACATTTAGTATTATATAGTTTTGTCCTGTTGCGTGACACTTAAAAGATTTAATATTGTATTTAATATTCTCACGATTTAAATACACTGCTCTGCACCGGAAGTTGCGGTGCTCACTAAGCCAAAATACCACTGTCAGGTCATTCATTGGGGTCCTTAAGTCATGAAACAATCTCCGTATATCCAGCATGAATGATTCATGTGATTTTATTTTTTTTAAATAAACATATTAATAATACCTGTTTACTCCGACCACTCCTGTCCTCTCAGGACGTACCTGCCACTGAAGAGGTGACTCCTTTACCGTACGTCTACACAGACTTCATTAAGCCGAAAGAGAGCGGTCAGGCCTCAGCTGCAGCGCAACGCTTTGAGGACTTTGGTTACTCTGAGGTCGGACCCACATGCAGGGGAGAAACAGTCGTTCTAGATGAACGTGTGTCTAGTGAACAGTCCACAGCGTGTCCTGATGCTGAAGAGGAATAACAACTGATATAAGAGACTACCAAACATGCTGAAATGAAAACAGCGAATACACACACTTTCATGTTCATGAATCTGGTGCAGTGCAACAAATGCAACAAGTTTATAAGCAGCGGGTGAAGAAAAACGTTAGGTCCTGATCAACCACTAGAGGGCAGCAAAAACAGCTGAAAACACACTTTCAGTAAAAGGTGCAAAGCTGTCACTGGAGTGGCTTCCATTTACAGAAGTTAAAAGGTACAACCATGTAGCTTACCTTATTTACACCTAAATGGTGCGTAATAATAGCTTAGATGTACATGATAGTATTCGAAAAGTACATATTAGTACCTAAAGTGTACATATTAATAACTTTTTATTGGGCATCGCATCTAACAGGTTTTTGTTTTACCTTTCTTTTTCCCCCGAGACTGAAGCAGCTCTACCAGTTTTAACCATGATGGTTCTAAATTATTACAAAGACACAGCAACAACATTGTTGATGGACAAATCATCTTAAAAATAGTTTCATGATTACAGTTACATTCAGTAGGCTAAGCATCATTCTGAAATATAGCAGTGTTTCCTCTCTTGCGCTTGGCACTGGATCATGCACAGCATGAACACCATTATACAGACTTGATAAGTACATAATAAAAGGACTTCATTAAGTACTTAAGCATCTTGCAATAATGTCAAGGAAACAATGTTTGAAGTGACACATATGCACACTGTGAGAGGTCAAAAATGTCCACCCTACTCATTAGTGACTGTCATACACAGTGATTAGATAAACGACTTTTCAGAGCAATTTGGAGCAAAATTGGTTTGTCTTGCATGACTAACTCTGTTAAAGGTTCTGTATATAATTTATGACATGAAGTAAGCAGCAGATTAACTGATGTTAAAAGGCAAATCTAGATGTCAGTAAAGAAGTGCACTCTCACAGCGCACAGTAAGAGACCAAAACAGGTCGAAGCATTTGAGAGACAGCTGTCAGTCATCTGTAGAGTAAATTTCTCTCCAATTTTTGAAGGTGAGTACCTTCATGTATAACTAAAGCAATGTCTTTATTTGGATTCCTCAAAGCAACCAGGGATACATAGGCCTACTGCCACAGGATGCAAAGAATATGTTCCTTTCTTTGTTTTTCCTCCAGAAAAGCCAAAAGAAAAAGACTGAAGTAACAAATTTGTAACAATTGTTAACGGTACAGTCTCACTTTTTCTAAGTGTGCTTAATTTGTTACACCCATGGAATGCTGGGAAATGATACTTACAAACAGAAGGGGGGTGTAAGTGTTTAATAATTTAACTTTAATCTCTTAAAAAAAAAAAAAAAAAAAAAAAAACAGAGGTTTGGGGGTCAGTGTTAATTAAAGATCTCCTAAACAACTACAATAAGTGTAAACAGATATTTATATACAAAATTGCACATATAATTTGGGATTTAAAAAAAAAAGAAAGCAATGTGTTGAAAATAATTTGCATCGCTTGTTTGGGGATAAATAAATCACAAAGCGAACTCACCGGACACAGACACTCCAAAACAAAGGAGTAGACTGAATGCAATTCAGGTATCAGGAATAAAAGATTTGTGTGGTAAACAGATGCACTCTGATCCGAAGGTTTAATATCAGTGATTAAGCCCTATCTGGCAACCCTGAGACAAAAACAACCCCATTTCAGCACGTTTGACTAAGCTGAACATTCACTTGGAATTAATGGACCGAATCAGACTATGAGCACCATAAGGCTCGGAGACCCTCATTCAAGTGTGTATAAACTGCAGGGTTTTGATTTTCACTAAAGCTACAGCATCATTTGAGATTCACTTTTGATTTGAGAGTTAAATGCAAATATTTTTAACAAAAAGGGTACCCCAAATCCTGTGAGATGCTTTCATGATCCATTGTGTGCATTACCAAATTTATAAAATGATATGCGGATGAACAATCACAATCACATTGAATAAGGAGAAAAATACTACACATTTAGAGGAGAGAAAAATAATTTCACAGCATTTAAAATGTTCAATTTATATTCTGATAGACACTGTTGCCATCCATGGTTTACACTGTCATAATAACATATACATTATCTATTGTGATTCAAATAAATTTCATATTACACCATTGAGAGCTTCACTGTGATATTCAGTTTCTCTCTTCTGAAAATCCCCCTCTGTGTCCACCATCTGGTTGAACACAATCTGTGAATAATTTTCTCAAATATACAAAAGTGCTCAGTCTTCAAGAAAGCGTAAAAAATGTCTATCTAGCCCGAAAAGCCTCTTCCCTTTTTTTAAGGCAAGTGGTGACCAGTAGGTCAAAAGACTCTTGCCACAGAACCGTGCTGTATCAACTCCCAATAAATATTGCAACAAATAATTCCCCCTGCATTTGAAACAAGTGAGCAGAGTTAATGGCTTTTGGCATTTGTAGTTTCAACAAATGGCGAGAGCTTTACAATTAATGTAAAAGGAGGGGAATATCTCTCAACTATACATGGAAAGGGCACAAATGACATAAGTATGCGGCATGAATGTGTGGACAGGAAGCCAAGGTCATGTTCATAAGTGTAAAGCATGCCAAAATGAAAAAATAAATAAATACAAATAAATTAAAATGATCAACTACATTTATGGAGGAGCAGGACCTCTTGCAGACCTTGTCCCTTTGGCCCTCATTTATCTCTAAACTGTAGCTGAGGTACTGTAAACACTTTAGAGGGTGCTCAAGGGAGGCCAAACAACTATTCAACAAATGATTCACAAACATCATGCTCCTTCCTGTTATCTAATTCACATTCAGTAGAATCCTCAGCCAATTAAAGTTGAGTTTCCGAGAATTTCAGAACTCTTGTCAGATTAGAATTAGCGGATTCCAGAACTTGTCGGAAACATGCAGTCATTACCTTTCATTCTCACCAACACAACAGCGACGACACAATGTGATACAACAGTACCAGTAAAATCTCCTTTCCAAAATGATTTTTAGACAAAGTTATATACCATCTTCATAAATATTTTCTGTGCTGTTGTGGCCTCTATCAATATAAATAGCAAAATATACTGTCATATTTCCTATAGCTAGTTGAATCCCCTTATCCATTTACACTAACTAAAGCATCTTAAAAATACAAGATACCTTTCTGAAAGGATCCAATAGAAATAATGTACAATTGGAACTAAATCTTTCAACAAAATGGATGTCTGTACAAAACAAAATTAACAAAATAATACAACAAAAAGCAACACAATCAATGTGCGTGTTCTTAGCCACAGGAGTGCATAGATGCTAGAGAGTTTGTGAAATGAGTCTGAAAGATGTGTGAACCCAACCGATTGGGTGAAAAGTGAAGAAAAGCCTGATTTTCTTTCTTCTTGGAGGTGGTGATGGGGTGTGGAAATCATCCGTGATGATCTGACCTACTTCTTTGACCTTTTGTTCAGAATCCCAACCGAAGATTGTTTGAAGAAGAATACTCGGAGCTAAATTTGTTTTCTTTTTCTTTGTTAAATTAAAATGCTAACCAATAAATATACAAACAAAGAGTTCACTTTTTTTGTTGAGACTAAAAATGCTTCTAACACTTCGTGGTGTACATTCAGGAACATTCATATTGAAAGTGAAAAATGCAATGTAAAACAAACAAACAAACTGAAAAAAAAAATCACTTTAAGAGTTAACAATAAACATTGCCTTAATAATAATTTATATAATATTACAAATTATTTCTATGTGTGTGTTTTTTTTCTCCAGTCCAAGGTCCCTGCCAGGGTAATGTGTTTTTTTTTTTATTATAGTTTTTCTTTTGAGGGAATCCAGATGTAAGGTCCAGACTGTTCCTCTATCACCATCTTACACTGGCTATAAATGTCCTCTAGCGTCTCTCCTTGAACCAGCGCTGTAAGGAAAAGAGAAAGAGTTTTTGTCATTTTGCACCACAAGAGGTAAGAAACCCTGATGACAGTTTCATAATGATATTTTTAACTTAAAGGCCCATCAGCCACATTATTGCTATGGATTCTTGTGCATTCATTTTAAGAACAGCCATTTACCCAGCAACAGAATATCTAAAAAAGTAATGAGAATTATGTAGCCTATGCCTATTCATTTAAAAATATTTTGTATTTTTTCTGTTAAGAAAAATAATTATTCTATTTAAGCATGCAACATTATAAGGAAAGCAACAGACTTTTTAAATCTCTTCCAGGAGCTTTCTTGCAGATGCAGAGCAAAAAAAGCAGTAGTCAAACGTGTTCAAAATGCCCTCATATTAATCATAATGTCACTGCATGCTTTTTCATATTCCTCTCAGGGGTCACGGTAATGCAAATTTCAAGAGCAAGTTGATGTGTTTCACTCAGGGGAGACCATCAGCAACATGGCTCTGCTGTCAAACATGATGGATGTAATAGGCTGCAGGGGTTGGCCTCTGAGGTAATGTATATGCAAGAGAATATCAGAATATGCAAATGAGGTGATTTCCAAGCATAAAGGGGCCTCTCAGGTCCTCTGGATGGATTAGGAAATTTTTCTGTTACCTGAGAAATACTCGCCAAACTCCTGCTCCAGTTTCATGGCACGGTCGTACGTCTTTTTGGCCTGTTCCTCCGTCAACCTCTTATTCATCTCCCTGAAACGCACAGATTTTAGAAGTGTATCAGTCCCTGAGTCTGAGTGCAGAGGAATTTGTATTATTTATGGAACATATATGGCATCATAGAGGTGTGTGGTAAACTTACATTAAGGACTCAATGGATCTAGGCTTTATAAAGATGGCAATGGGGTAGAGTTGTGCTACTTGTAGTCGTTTTATCGCATTCCCAGACACGTCAAGTATGCAGTGTTTTCCCTAGAAAAGCAAAAAAGTTCTTGCTAAATTCTAGGAAGCTGAACAGTAGAGTAAGGGGCCATTCATAAAAGACACATTCAAGGCCACAAGGACAAGTGTTGGCCTATGACATGTTTAGCAAGGAAAAGTCCTCTAAAATATCGACGTTGACTCTTTACCACATTACTGGCAAGTACTGTACATCTGGAACATGCTAAACTGGCTAGGCAACCCAAATTGTGAAATTTATTTTAGGCAAGGAAAGCTTATTTACATTATTTCATTCACAATGGAATTTCAAAGCGCTAATAGAATATAAACATTAATGTATAAATAGTAATGCTGTGGTTATAAAACTACTGACCCTCTCAGCCACGTATTTGACAGATTGTACACTGGTTCCATACAGATTTTCATTGTACTGTCCAGCCTCGATGAACTTGTGCTCTTGGATGTCTTTCTCCATCTGCTCTCGCGAGGACACAAAGTGATAATCTCTCCCATCCACTTCATAATCTCGCTTTGATCTGGTAGTATCTGAAATTAGTAAAAAAGAAATCCAAGCTTTAGTTTTTGGTACACTTGGGTACTCTGTTCTACAATACATAGAAATCATCATCATTATTATTAACATACACGTCAATAAGAAATACCTTAAGTTGTCAGAGGACGGAGGGAAAGTCTACTTTCAATTACAAATGAACTATTATATGTCTACCTTTCAGGGTGACATATTAAGAGATGGAGATTTCTAAGCAGAAATACCCATAGATCCCACTGACTAGATGAATTGTATACTACAGGGAATAACTATTACACTTTCTACTTATAATCTTGCTCACTGCAGACTAATATTCTCACTTACCTTCTTGATCAGAACTGTTAGCCGCTTTTTTAAATTATGAACAAACAAAAACGGTTTAATAAAAGTCTGGAAAACTGAAAAACAAACAATAAATAAACTGTTTAAGATGTAAAACATGAAAGAGCTCTGTGGCACTCATCAGCAAACTCTCAGAATGACATGGGATTTTTATTCTGAGATGAAGACCTACATAGTTTTGTCAATATTTTAATATTTTGACTAATATATGTAGCACAAGCCAACAAAGCTCTTTCCCAATAAACAAGGGAAGGACAAATAGAAAACAAAGGAAATGTTACAATTTGTGGATTACGAAGGGATACCTTCAAGGTTTGCTCTAAATGCTTTTCATGTTTTTTATTTATATGTAATTACTCTTTAGACCACTTGTAACTTCTGAAAACATCACTAGTGACTTAGTTGAAGTTTGTTAATCAGCAGACCTTGAAGTTGTATCACAGCACAATGAAATTAGTTTTTAGGAACTGGATTTAAGCACACTGGGACAGTAGGGAACACCACGGACTCTTATGGTCAGGCCACTCACCTTACCATTTCATTTTGATGAACCCCACCAGAACTGCTATCAGCACAAAGGCTTAAAAACCCAAGACTACTGGATTTAATTACAAACTACCTTGGCCAGAGGTTTTTCTAACACTCCAATTGATATCCATGATGGCCCAAGTGAGAATAACACAGTACAATATTGCTCAGTTGGGCTCTTTTAAGATATCGGTTGAGTCAGCCTCTACTGAAGGTTAGTATCTGTGCATACTAAAGATATAATAATAAATAATTAATGAAATATCCATTGATAGTTTAGTTTATCTAATAATTTAACCACCTGGGCAGGAACCGCATGATCTCTGTAGGGTACTTACGTGGCACACATGATCCAAACTTGTCCGGGAACTCGGAAATGAGGTCATCGTTGATTCTATCCTTCATGGGCCCCAAGATTATTACTGGTCTAGCGTAATTAACTGTTCAAACAGATAATACAGGCACAGAAAATCTCGGGTTTCAAATCGAACACCAATCACGTAATCTATTTACACTTACTGTGAACGTCATACAGTTCAAGAATGAGAGACAGTGGAGAGGCACTTACTCTCTTGTCTGATGACGGGCTCATATGAGAGGATCAGTTCCTCTTGACTCCCTGGAAACAGAACAGAATAACATACTCAGTGGGGAGGGTGGTAATGAGAGGACTCCGCTTGCTTTTTGCAGAACGCCGGTGATCAGCATGGCCACATTTGGTGCGCCCTTCACCAAGGTCTCTCATCTCAGAGCACAGCTCAAGTGGAAGTGTAAATGAGTTACTGAGCATGTAATGTCATCACGTGCTTGTTGACAAGGACATTTATATTAAAAAAAGAGAAAAATAAAAAAAGTGTGACAAAATTGAGTTAGCGCTCATTTGGGAGATTAAAGGTATCAGTGGAAAGGCGATGATGGACAACAGAAAAGCAATTTAATCGCAGATGAGACTGAAGTTTCAGAAAGTGGCAATACTAATTGAATATAATAGTCCAATTATGGAAACCCAGGTCCAATGTGACGCTAGTTGTGAGGTGGTCTGCGCACACAGGGACTTAGAGAGCCAGAGGAGTTTATTTTTAGACCTGGAACGAACAGGAGGAGGCTGCCGCAGGAACACAATATGGTTATTATCCATCGATTCAATCCCAGATAGGATCGAGTGTTATTCTGAGCTAGAGCTTCATTGTTCTCATTGGCAGTGGTAATATTAAACTATAGAGAATGAATCACACATAAATCAGCTTCTGTGTAGTGCTCCACTCTTACAGAAAACAATTTAAGTGCTGTGGAAATGCTAGATGGCCTCTTGTGTAGTATTGCCATAAACACAAAGGATTATGTCCATTTAAAGCCTTACAAACACAAAGCACATTTTGAAGCTCTGTTTGGCAACCTAATGAACTGCCCACAGAAGCATAATATTGAGGCATCAAAATATGTTACAAATATTTTGCCTCCAAATATTTCATGTTTGGCCAAATTCTAATGGCAACACTGCATGTTTACATTACTGATCCCATTCAAGCAGATGCGATGAGAAAAATGTTGACTATAATTAAACATTTTATTCAACACTTATAAAATTTTGAGTTAAAAATTATTATTTTACCTAATATCTGAACATGCAAATTTTATAGAGTGGAGCTCTATTGTTAGCACCAGACTCAACTGAATATATTATTGCAAGTTGAGTCTCACATAGCTGGTTATGTAGAGTGTTCCAAATCAGTAATGGCTCTCTGAGAAGGCAGCTGCCTGTGTAGGTAATAATCAGCAAGGCAGCTCACTTTGAACAAAGCTTGAGCTGTATATTCTTTAGAATTCTGCAAAATAACTTCTGTGCATTAAACAGAAGCCAAGTTGAGGGGACAGCATCTGTGAAGACTTTAAACAAGGTTATGTGGGTTTGAGCAATGCCTGGAGTTTGTGGTGGAGACAGATCATACATCATTTTGTAAGACTGGACAGTGACATTGGCCCTCTGACTCTCAGCTATAAGAGCCTGAACTTAAGAATTATGCTTCTACTAATATCACATGAAAGACATGGTGACTTAAAAAAAAAGAAGAAAAAAGAAAAGTATCTTATGCTCATCAAGGTTGCATTTATTATAATCAAAAAAACAGTAAAAATAGTATTTGAACACAATTTGAAATAACTTTTAATTTATTCCTGATATGGCAAAGCTGAATTTACAGCAGCCATTACTCCAGTCTTCATTGTCAAATATTCTTTCAGCATTCTGATTTGGTGCTCAAGAAACACTACTTATTAACAGTGCTAAATAGTTCATGCATTCTCAGGTGAATATAAAATTCACAAAAGTAGCACTTATATGAAATAAATGTATTTACTGTAACCTTTAATCAATATAATGGCTCCTTGCTTCCTTCATTAAAAAAAGTACTTTCCCCAAATAATAGTGTACATATATTCATATCAATGAAATGTTTGCTGAATTGTAACTCTTAAATGTTTAAACTTAAAACTGCCATCAGTGGCAAAACTTGTATCTTTCTGCATGTTAAAGCAAACAAACTTTAAATGATTCTTTCTGACGGCACATATAATTTCTGATCAATGCATTTTTTCGTCCATTTCAAAAACAAATTAAATAAAAGCCACAAATCCTGTTTACAGACAGGGGAAAACAAACAAGACATTTTTCATTATGTTGACAATGGCTGTCTAGAACAGCAACATGCCATAATGACCATTACATGGAAAAACCTAATATGTCCAAAGTGACAAGCTCATCCAGAGACTTCTGAATTCACACATAGTCTGAAAACCTGCCACTCTCAAGATGACTACAAAACCTGACAGCTAACGCTTTGGAGATGGACTATGATACTTTATCTCCAACAAACTGAGCTGAAGTCATCAGGTTACTCAGTAACTTTTTCTTATAGAAGTGTTGTTTTATGTGTTCTATAAACTTTTACAATCGAAATTGGTTGTATTTGGTTGATAAAATTAGACTTGAGTTTAAAGAATAAAATAAAATTAGACACAGGAGATTAAATTAGGGACCCAGTACTAAGGGAAGAGAGATAAACACTCAACCTAAAAGAAATATCCTCTCTTCTGATCATATATATCAGCTTTTGTTTTTTAAAACCATATTTTATTAATTGTGTTGGCTAAATGCTCCTGATGAGAACATAAAAATACATTGTTAAAAACACAAGACAACATTTGGCACAGCACTGCAGAGACATCAGAAGACACACACAAAAAGACTAGAATGTAACCTAGATTTCCATTAGGAGAACTTCATAATACGTACTTATAAATCTTTTGATAAGCATAATCTTATTTATTTATTTATTGACAAAATGTATTTTTTTCTCAGAATGTTTCTCTGATTGCAAAAAAAGTCTGAATTATTAGATATAAACAAAGAATTGCACAAAAAGGTCTGAACTGTAAGATAAAAAGTTGCAATTACCTTTTTGATTTGATTTGATTTTTAAGAAACAAGCTTACATAGAGAATAGCACCACATTTTCGACATACAAACTAACAAAAATAATTTGACAACTACTGACACATTATGTTCATGCAACATTTTAGCTACCACATAAACCTAAGGATAAAATAGCAGGAATCCCTAAAACATTACAACCTGTGGACAAACATACATAAGTTTTCTGACATGCAGACAGGCCTGTGGTTGTTTGAGACAGCTAGGATGACGCAACAAAAAAGAAAAAAAATCTGAACTGAAATGTTACATATGTGCTTGGGAGAGGGTTACTGGGTCCATTCTTTAACACACTTACTCAGTGTCTTTGCTCCGTACCCGTCCTCCCCTATTCCAGAGATGTCCTACACCACACAGCCGATCAGAGAGGCGAGGGGGGGGTGGAGAGAGAGAATGAGAGAGGATGGGAGACAGAGAGACAGAGGAAGAGAGAGACAGTGAGGTTGTTGGTGGGGCGGGCAGTAATGCCAGAAGAAGAAGGAGGGCATGGGCTTCCTGGAGCTACCTACACACCTAGACCTTTCAATTCACCCCGAGGATGCGTTTGTGTGAGCGTGTGGTGTTTTTATGCACCTGCGTGTGAGAGTGCACGTGTGTTTGTGGCTACTTACGTTCTGAGTCACTGCCGTCTTGCTCGTCTGCGTCCTTGTTCTTGTAGAAAGGGAACTTGCGTGAAAAGATGAAGTTCTTTCTACGTTTTTCACTGAATGACTGTGCGGAGAGAGAGCATGGTGCAAACAGGGGGCTCTAAACGCTGTCACAATCATGCTGACAAAAACAACACAACGACCGGAGCTGGACGTGAGGGACAACAGCTAGGAGACAACCAAACATCCAATTGTTTCTTATTGGCAGGATCATGCACCTAAATCGAATAAGTAATTAACACATATTAAATACGCTTTTATTTGTACTGAACTAATTACATTATTTTTAGCTGGAACTTAAAGTGCTTGGATGATCCTGTAAAGGTGATCTTTGGTCCAAACCCTGCTGTCCATGACATCACAGCACCTGAGCTGTTTTCAGACAGCTCAAATGTATTCAAATTAAAACATGTTCAATTGGAAGGAACATACAAGGGAGGTAAACAATGATAAACAAAAAACCAACTGAAGTTGATTTTAGTGCCATGCAGAGGCAAATGGGAAAAAAAAAAAAAAAAGACTCCTATTAAAATACCACGCATGCAGGACAGTCCTGAGAGGGTGGCATGCTGACCAAAGAGGCCAAATTTGTGCTGCTTGTGTGTATAATTATTATGATGTTCTGAAGGTGAATTGTTTTTAAAAATGGCTATGAAATGCAACAAAAATAAATGAGGTAACATATATGACTGATGTGATCTTCTAGCTGATTTGGTGAACCTGAGGTTGATATGCTGTCTGATATGAATGTAATTTTCCTGATAAATTACAATTTGTGATGGTGAGACCCATCTAGAATATGTACAAATCTTCTTTTACCCCAAAATTAAAAGGAAAAATGATGTAAAATTATTAGAAATTTATTACAAATCGTATAGTTTTAAAGATCTAAAGTATGAAACATCATTATAATTTATTTTCATTTATTTATTTATTTTTTACTGAATTTAATTAATGCTTTAATAAAATAAATGTGTCCAGACATAATGTGATAAAGTAATGAGAATGTGATTTCTTTTTTTTTTTTACTTTACAATAATGAATATCATGATTATTGTGCTTAATTACCAAGAACTGAAATGGTTTTAAAAATAGGCTTAAATTTTCTTTTAACAAGAACATTATTTTTTTTTCTCATGATTTTGGGGTGAAATATAACCCAGACAATTCTTTAATAGATTAAAAGATATATGTTTGGCAAAATAAATATATAATTTTGTGTGCTTTTGTGTGTATCTTTGACTATTTTTTTTTCAGCACAGTGTACGATTGAAACCAATTGTACCCCTGATAGTGACAAAAGAAAATATTCATCACTATGCTAATCCTTTCTATTATAAGGCACATAAACATTCTTAATCAATGCATTTTCAATCAACAGTGAAATCCTATGAATCATAAACCAGAAATGATACATACACAAGCTGGTTCATCTTAACACAAAGACAAAACCACACAACAAATCGTCAAGTAAACCATCAGTGCCAACACCCCCACTCCTCTCCCATCTTCAAAAGACGGAGAGAGAGAAAAAAAGAAATAGAAACGAGACAAGAAAGAAACTGAAATTTGCAGGTCTGGCTGCAATGTTGCTATGGATACTAGTGGGAATCACAAGGCTAAAAACCTGAACGGCGCTGCGGTTGTGTCCCGAACTAAAAATACACCCCACATCCTTCAGTTTAATTGAGTTCACCTCTCATGCACAAACGAGAAATATTTACTACAGACGACCTTACCATACTGATTCCGCAAAGGACGCTATAGGAGACACATTTATGTAGAAATGTAATATTTGGGCTATTTCCGTGAGCTGCCTGCGTTGCTGCACTGATGTTGAGAGCTCACTTTGTCACACTGCGGCAGAAGGACAAAGTCCCACACACACACACTTTCACTCTGACTGACTCAATGACCCACCAGCACAACTTGAAAAGGGGAAATACATTTAAGATGATGGCACGACAGAAACTAAACTGGACAGACTGAAAAAAAGGAAAGAGAGAGACTAGTTAGATTACACTAGATGAGTGAAGAGACACAACAGGGGCTGCTGGTGAACTGTGTCTAAACTGTCATTAAATAACTGGGCCCTTCTTGCTTATAAATGAAAACTGGGGCGAACAGAATTTCGGATGTTGGCACTGATAAAACCATTTTAAAGACCATCACTCAACAAATGCAACACTTACCCCTTTAGAATCGAGGCTACCGGGTTTTGCGTTGAATTTAACCGTCTTCAGACGGGCTCTCTCTTTTCTCTCCACCCTGCCGCAGTAATAGAGACAAAGTCAGTGAAATGTTCCAGACAAATGTACGGTTTCCACAAAAATATTGGGCAGCACAAGCTTTCTTTTTGTGCTGGTTTACCACAGGTTTCTCAAGCACCAAAACAGCATATTGGAATGATTTCTGAAGGATGATGTGACACTGGAGACACTGGAGACTTTGCTATCACAGGAATAATTAACACCTTAAAATAGATTTAAATATAAAACTGCTATTTTAAATTGTAGTAATTCAGAATATTATTGTGTTTTTCCTATAATATAAAATTAAATGAAGCCTTGGTGAACTTAAGACTTCTTTCATTAAAAATTATTAAAAATGATTACAATACCCAAACTTTTACACAGTATGTGTACCTATAACCTTAAACGATTTTGTTTTACATAACCATTTTTTCCTGATATATCAAATCAAACAGTCATGTTCTGCTTTAATTTTTATGTAAATACAAAGGAAATAATAGACAAGAATATGATAGGTTAATATTAATGAATGACCCATTTTTGCTGCTTATTATTCATATGCTGTATTCAACTCTTTCATATCAGTTTTCCACTGTGTGTTCTCTTTAAAGAGCCAACTTAAATATAGGGCAGTAGGGTGATGATTAGAACTAGGGCTGTCACATGTAAATTTAGTACAATTAACTATATAAAAAAACAGTAAAAATATCACTCCTTAAAAAAGGGAAGCACTCATGTTATGTTTTTTAATAATTAATTTCAATAATTTAGGTGGCTGTGCTAAGTAAATATTGATATATTCAATTCATTGAGATTAATTTGATCACTTAGCATATTAATGATATTTATTTGTATTTTTAATCTAAAAAGTAAGACTGGATGTGGATTGTGATTATCAAATTACTAATTGGAAAAAAGGTGGTAATTAATCTCCACTGGTCAAATGTGTTTAGTCATGTAGCTGATTCAGCACGAAACTCACCTCCTCTTGCTGGGGATGACGCCCATCTCCTCACTGTCCCCTTCGGGCGTCACTCTCCTGGCTTGCCACCATTCATCATCAGATGCATTGATAACATGGAGGATGTCTCCATATCGGAAACTGAGACCCTGGCTGGGCAGCCCACTATCCTTTGCCCTCTCATAGTCAAACAGAGCCCTGCAGAGAGGCACACACACAACATCAGTTTTACAGAGCTGACACATTCATGCAACATTTTGCATCCGCCTGTCACTAAAACGGTCTTGAATTGGCAGTAATGGCTGACTCATTCTAAAGCAGCATGTGTGAAATGTGCAGATACAGCTGTAAAAGGTACAATACGTGCCACCAGCCACAATCAGCACATATTATAGAGTTGCACTGTGTGTGTGTGTGTGTGTTTGTATATAATGATGTTGGGATATAATGGATTAAAACAACAACTGAATGATTTGTTCTAGCCTCGGGAATCTATAAGCAGTTGCCATCACTTTTCTTGCCAAGCTTGGGGAGGGAGGGTACATCATATTAAATTAATATATCTGTGGGATACAACTAGAGCGCCATTCTGTGGTCTGTTTTAAAAAATGAAGCAGTTAAACAATTAATAAATTCAGAGAACTTCTGCCCTATCTACTTATTTCCTGTCTCCTCTCTGCTGTAAGGTAAACATATACTGTGACAGACACAATATTACAAAAATATGCATACATTCAAAACTCTGGGGCTGGTAGGAATTTTTTTTTTATTAATTTATTTATTTTATTTTTTTCAAAAGGATGCATTAGATTGATCAAAAGTGACAGTAAAGACTTTTGATAACACGTTTACAAAAAAAAAAAAATTTCAATGAACTTTCTATTCATTAAAGAATCCCAAAAAAGCATCATGGTTTCTGCAAAAAAACAGCATTTATAACAAAAATTTATATTTCTGAAGCAGCAACTCAGCCTATCAGAATGATTTCTGAAGTATCGTGTGATACTGAAGACTGCTGAAAATTCAGCTTTATCATCACAGGAAAAAATTACTTTCTAATTTGTCATAATATTTCACAATATTCCTTTATTACAGTATTTTGGATCAAATAAATGCAGCATTGGTGAGAATAAGAGACCTCTGATTGACAGTCTGTAAACATGGGAACCAGGTCTTTTTCTCAGATGCTGCATACCTCAAAGTATATGATACATTTCAAATCATTTTGAATGAGAAATCTCAGCTCCTTCACATAATAGAAAACCAGTTAGAGAGAAGCACAAATGAGATCAGAAATGCAAAGCCATTTCAAAGGAGATCACAGTTTACTATGCACTCCTGCCATCTGAAGTGGATGAATTACTATGCAGTGACAGAAGAAACCTCTCATTCATCCTCATATGGAGGAGCACTATCCAGAGAAACAGGCTACCATTTCAAAAATAACCGTGATTCATGTACTCATGCTTAGAAAGAGACACAAACACTCTATTTTAAGAGCAGATTTTATACTGATGATGTAGACTCGAAGGCCAGATGAAAACACTGTCTGAGGGGTGGGTGCATGTGGAATGGAGCCACCCAATGAATTTAGTGTGCTCTTCAAAAATAAGCAGGAGAAGTAATATTTTTGTACTTTTTATTATGTTCTCAAACTGTGCCTGCAAAAACACTTTTTACAGATATACAGCCATGCTGTTTTCACTAGTCAAAAGAAGCACTATAGCTAAGAAGCATCTGCACACACACACACACACAAAAAAAAAAACAAAAAAAAAACAGACAGGCTGCCACGGTCTCCTATAGACCTACTGAGTACACAATACAAGAGATAACAGCAACAATGCTCATTAAGCCCGTTCCTCCAGGTACATTTAGTCACTGCAAGCCTAGCCAAAATGCTTCAATGCAGACTTGGGTTATTACATTTCATGTTTCTCTCTAATGTCTATACAATTTCTTATTGTGTTTGGGTGAAAACAAAGAAGCCACACTGAATGATACCCACCTCCTAACGGCAAAGGCTTACAAAAATGATACTTCAAAATGAATTGTGAATGGCAATCAGAGGGTTACTAAGCCAAAGTAAACCAAACTTTGACCCCTTGATGTAAATGTGAACACAAAAAATAAGTGGATGTCTGATAACAAAAAACAACATCAACAACAAAAACAGGCATCTATTAAAGCATTTATCATTTTAGAACAAGCTGTTCCTAAAATGCTGCAATGACACCACAAACTAAACAGCACCAGGATACTACCAGGATAAAAGCTCTCACATAAGAGGCTCTTCTGAATAAAAGTGTGAGTTCGGGGAACAAAAAAAATAAAAAAATATATTTTTTAAAAGCATAATTTTTCTGCATATTGTGTAGGTGATCAATATCATCCCAAGGATGAAATCAATGAAAAGATACACACGCTACCCATACTGCACTGCTGTGAACAGATACCTGCATGACAAAATGGGCTGCACATAATGGCTGGCACATTTGTTGCTCTAATAAATGGAACATTGATTCTCACAGATTTAATTTCACAAGCATGCAAGCAAGTTGTATTTTTGGACAAAATGCTCTAATCTAGTGAAGTGATGGTGCAAATGTGTCTGTTTGGGTCACTACAGTGCATCATTATTTATAAAGCAGGCAATAATATACAGTGTAATGGCGCTAAGTCACCATTACGGATCTGTTACAAACCATATTGAGTGCAAAAACCAATCATCTACACCAGCAGTTCTCAATTCCAGTCCTCGTGCCCCCCTGCTCTGCACATTTTGTATGTTTCTCTTATCAAAAGTTGGTTCTTTTCGAACTTAAGTGCCTTGCGAAGTGGACATCACAGGATATTCCGCCATGACTCCAGTTCGAAGCGAACGTTTATGTTCCATTCAAAGTGCATTGAAGTTCATGCACGGAGCTCACTTCTAATGAACTGATTATCTGAATCAGGTGTGTTAACAAAGAGAGAAATGCAAAATGTCTCGCAAGGACTGGAATTGAGAACCACTGATCTACACTATACACAAATAAAGTGTTGTCATTAATCTCCTCATTAAATTTCCTATAATTAAAGGATAAAACACGCACACTTACACTCACACACATACACATTGGAACACATGCCTAGGGAAAAAAGCACATGCTCCCTCTCAGCGTCCAATAAAGACGTCAAGGTTGTTATGGAAACTGCAAGCCACATACAGTACAGTGGAGATAAATAATATTTTTATATGTTTGTACGCTGGCAGGTTCTCAGCATATTTGAGTGAATTCATTCCTCCATGGCATCATTATAACAGTGATGCTTCTCAAGACTCTTCCAAAACAACATCATGTGGAAGTGCAACCTGCTGACAAAAACTCAAAATGTACTGTCATATGACATATGAATAATGCGCTCTCCCCTCTGCAGCCATTATATGCCCTTATAAAAATAAATAAAACATATTCTTGTCTGTAAACCATTCAGCTGATCAAATTACTGATAAATTGATAAAGCTGATAAATTACCTGATGAAAGAACCAAGAACCACATGGTGCTCATGTGGATAATGCAAGTTCAGGTCAGTACTGTTTTAGCATCTTTTATATTCTATTATAGTATTTATTCATATTTTGAATTAGCTATTATTTTATATTTAATTTATCTTTAAATTTTATTTATAGATTTTTAACTTTTTATAGATCTAACAGTTTTGAATCTGGCTTAGTGCAGGTTTTTACATTATAATACTGCACCTAAAACTGTTTAGTGAATGCCCCCCTGAATCATTTTTTTTCTTTTCCTAGTGATTTATTGTGTGGATCTTGCAGTAGAGCTGCAGGGCTGGATCTCTGTCTAACAGCAAGAGAAACAGTACAGGTGCAGTATGTGAGTAATATACAATGCTCAGCAGAAAATGGTACATCCATGGGCGATGAACCTCATAGACAGCATTTTTACACTACAGCAAATGTCTGTAACATAATTTTTTAGGAGTGAGGGCTGCATCAGTCCTTGAAAAAGAAAAAAGGGTGTAGTATTTGCTAAGCAATAAGATAAAAGCTGAAGCCATCAGCATGGCGAAAGGGAAAAAATGCATTACATCTAAAACATGCAAACTAGAAGAAAGTGTCAGAGTGCGGGTAAAGGTGCAGGTAATGTGGTGCTTTTACATGTTACAGAGAAATGTGATGTTTAAAAGCCCTCTGAGAGTAAAATGGAGTGGAGTCTGTATGTGTAGATCAGTGGCCTCATAGCGATAAGAGCCGGGGCTAGTGAAATGACACAACCCAAGCTGACATTTGCAAGAATGATACATTACATACTGTAGATTACAGCAACGGAAGATTTTATGTGATTACTACATTTTTACAATTTGCTAAGAAAATGTGAGAGGTGCTTATTTCAGTAGTTGCCATCAAGGGGCTCGCTTACTGGCCAGACTCTAAAGAGCCAACCTTCAATGTGGCAGCACATATTGTGTTCTGAATGATTGCTTACATGTCCAAGTTAAAAGACACCACCTGCATGTTTCTGTGTAGTTTTTAACATGTTCTATGAGGTATCTAGGGTGTTCATGTTAATGGGCAATTTAGCTTGGCTTATTAAAAAACATGTTAAAATAAATATTAGGAGAATATAAGATAAAGTATTTTCCTCATAATATGACCCATTAGTTAAGCATTAGTAAAATCACACACACAAAATAAATGTGACTTTAGTGAGCTGATCTGTGCTGATGTGTTCTGCAGAACATAAATGTCTCAGTGTCTCGGCTTTTCCCAGCATCCGTGTTCTGCAAAAACCGGCCAGCTCTTCGGACTGGCTACGGCACAGTACAATTATCTAGCACCCACAGAGGGGGCCTGCGGCATTAGACTGCAGCTGGGGAAAAGATATTGAGCCTCTTTTAATGCCGTGGGAGCAGTGCATGCTTTACATCATGAGGAGAGGAGGTGTGTGTATGTATAATTGCTGACAGAAGGGCTATTTATCACAATGGATCTCCACAGGTGCACTGGTTCTGCTGAAATTTTCCACCTAACACATAATTACAAAGCCAACTCTGAAATCTACAGCTGCATGTCGCTACCAGCTAATGAGGAACTAATCTCTGTTCTGTTGACTGCATTGTGAAACATATCTGGGAGAGTCACAACGACTGTGCAGAGTAGCAGCCAAACAGTGCAGTTGCATGGGATGTTTGAAATGAACCTGGTGGCTACAATGTATTACATAGGTCTTATGATTTAACTCTTTATCTTCACAATTTCTTGAAAATATTTACAAATATTTAGTAACCTCTGGAAATGGGCTCAAACTATTATCATTTTGGCTTGTTCTTAACAAAAAAGGAATAATTTTAAATATTTTTACATGATAAATAAATATTATACATATATATTAAATAGATATAATATTTTCTTATTACAAAACATTAAGATTACTTATATCTTTAGTATATATATATATATATATATATATATATATATATATATATATATATATATATATATATATTGTGGATATATATGTCACACTGTGAAATAAAATTGGTTTCATGTTGACTTAAGAACAGAGAGCAGGTGAATAAAGAGGTTTCTTGGAGCATCTTATAATGGATCACTGTTGCCAGTTTACTACTGATTTTAAATATCAATAGCCCTTCTAAATGTCATGTAAAACAGTATGATCCCCAATTCTGGCTGATCTAGGATTAGTGCGCACACATAAGACAGAATGTGCTCCTCTGTGTGTGTATGTATGTCTGTGTGTGTGTGTGTGTGTGTGTAAGAAAGGCGAAGTGGACTGATGAATTTTGACTCACTCACTCAGATACCCTGCAGGTTCACACACAGACCCCTGAAGTATGTGTATGTGTGGTTATGTGTCCAACAAACATTTTGCTCCAGGCTAGAAACAAGTATCCTCGTCCAGAGAGACCACAGTGATATTTATCACATATCATTTTCTTTTTTTTGGGGGGGTTAAAGCATAACTTTTTGCTAGTTTTAACTTTAGTCACACTAAAGTTAAAGTTTTTCCTTAAAAAAGAGAAGGAAATTGTCATTAGTGTAAGTCTGAAGCTTTTTGTTTTGAGGGGAGGGATAATTTACTGAAAAAAACATACAAATAAAAAGATATTAATTCTTGCAGTTTTGTGTTAGTGTGTGTGAATTTATGTTTAAATGAATGAGGTCTACCTGACATAAAGTGAGCGTTTTTGATTGGTTCTGAGGGATCCCGATCCAGAACTCATGCTGTGGTTCATCATCTGCTCTCGTAAGTCATGAATCTTGGCCTCGAAACGCCCGTATTCTGTAAGCACAAACACAACCAAGCAAGTGTAAACATAATGCAACACAAGCCCCTCCACCCCCAAAATCAAACATCAAGCTTTGCAACGGCATCCCTAAAATCACTAGAAAAGAACAGAGCACATGCAAACAAACAGTCTGAAACCAAGGAATTAATAAAACAATCTCTTGGGTGTGTGATGTTGTAGAGTCTTAGTGTGCGAGATGACAGCTCCGATCGATATAATCTACAGTAACTGTTGTATGCTGACTTCTAGCACAAGGTCACACAATCAATACAGGAAATGTCTAAGAAAGATTAGGAGAGAGAGAGATGGTAAAGTCATATTATGTATCTACTGTGGTGCAAATGTATGATATCCGATAACATCCCACTTCTGTCTCTTTGTTATATGCAGGCTGACACTGAATCTCCAGAGTTTCCTAAAGGATTCAAATATTCATCATTCTGCAAGATAATAACCAGCTAAATGTATATTATCCATTACTTAGTATATGGACTTTATAAGAACCCCTATTGTTGTGCTTTATTACAACCTCCTTTAGCGGGGTTCAAGCCATAAGCCTTTTACGCCCCCTCCCCAAAAAAAAATAAATAAAATAAATCTAAATTTATGTGCACCCTGGTTAAAATCAAAGATTACATTTCATATCTATAATAAGATCCAATATAACTTAAAAAATATGATGATAGTTTTAACTACATCTGATTCATAAAACAGACCTGCCCAAAAGTTTTTTGTTGTTGGTGTAAAAACCACTGTTTTCAAAATTAATAATAATAATAAAGATGTTTTTGATCACCAAATTAGCTTAATATAATGACTTATATTCCATTACAGGAATATATCAAATTTTTTAATATATTAAAATAAAAAAAACTTATTTTAAATTGTAATTATGTCTCACAATATTTGACAATTATATTATTGATTCCCATGAGCATAACAGACTTTCAAAAGCATTAAAACAAAAACTTACCAACCCCACTAAAAAAGAATTGGTGTAGAAACAACTTTCACTGAAAGATTTCAGAATTACTTACAAAACAACAGAAAATAACAGTGCATTAAATCATGTTCAAATTTTGAAGATATGAAAATAGTATTTTACTGTAAAACATACTTCAATAATATTTGTTTTACTGGCTTTCTTTTGTTAATTGTTGTGTAATATTGTTGTATATGTCAGGATGGTAAAGCACAGACACTCGTGAGTTTTAAAACACAGATTTGCCCTCCTCAAACAGGACTCATGCTCTTTCAGCATGCAATCGAGTGCATGGCATGGCAGTTTGTTGAGGGTGCTGCACACCTCAGCCCCGTTTCAGCAGAGAACTAGATCTGCTGTGGATGCTGACCAGTGTACACACACACACACACACACACACAGACTGTGTGCTGAACCTGAGCACTCAGAAATGCCCCAAAGCCCAGCCAGAACACCATTAGACCACCCCAACAAGCAGAGCAGCCCCAATAGAGCACCTACCACACCTGAGTAACATGTTACAGCTCATTTGGATCCTTTTCTGGTTGTCTTTTATTTAGTTTCTTTCATTTTCCTTTAACACATTTAATTGGTCTAAAAATATCTTATGCAGATAACGAAACCACTCATCAACTAGATGGTTTGAGCAGCTTCTGATGAGGGTCATCAAAGGGTCTACATGCAATAAGGCTGATTTGAGAGCCCCGTCTGTCCTTGCAGGAACTCAAAGGTCAAATGAAAAGAACATTTTTCATTAGGCTGCAGGCTGAGAGAGGAAGATCAAGGACAATTATGATGATAATTCAATCAGAAATGTTCAGTAAAAGCATGAAAAAGACCTGACTCAAATATATCCACATTTCCTCGAAATGAAATATACAGGCGCTATTCAATTCACTCCCACCTCTGGAAACTAAGCTTTACCTCTTTCTCTAATGGCCTCAATTAATTTGAAAAGAATAAAAAGTAGATGTTACTTCTCCAGACAAAAAGGCAGAATAAAAAAGAAAGAGAGAGAAACAGATTCAAAAGTCTCAGAGTGGTGCAAAGCTCAGACGGAGGAGAACCCAAAACAATCCCGCAGTGAGCAACGCACTCATCCCGAACAAATCCACTCACGTGAAAAAAATTACAACAAAAATAAAATAAAAGACGGCTGAGCACACAAACCTTTAGGAGATGTTTTTTGGGAGCATCATTAGAAATATTTGACATTCTTTTCTAAATAAAGATTGAAAAAAGTTCATACATTGAGAACTATTCAAGAGGGAACTTGTCACTGAAGGAAACACAATACCAAGATAACAATATCATGCACAGTTTCAACATAAATTGTACTTTTCTAAAGTATAACATAAATATAACCTCGACTAAACCAAACTGAATGCTACAGACCCCCCAGTACATGTAATAAACACTCACAAACACACGTGTGCTTGCAAATACACTCTCACTTAAACAGAAAAAATCAGCAACAGCAGAGAAGCTGAAAAGGTGAGGGGGCTGGAAGACAGGATGGAATAAAGGAAAAAAGAAAGAATGAATGAAAGAGAGAATAAAAAGAGATTCTCACTCTTGAGGATGCTCGCAGACTGCAGCGTGAGAGACTGACCGCTCCCTACACAGAAGCAAATACTGCCACTCTACCACCTCGTCTCCGCTCTCTCTCTCACACACGCTCTCCTCCAGACCTGCTCTCATTGGCTGGGACTCTAGAGTGGGCGTGGTTGAGTGTCTTAGAGTCCCTCCTTCCCCTAAAGTAGTTCAGATCAAAAGCCATGCTGGATTTTCTCTCTTGATGTCAGCTGTGTGTTTTTCAATCTGCAGCGTATTAGCTCACTTAAAGGTAAACAAGCCACAAATCCAGCAAATATTTCATTTTCAACTGTCCTTCAAAACCATTGTGATGCTTAATATTTTTGTAAAACAATAGTGATACATTTTTCTTTCTGGATTCTTTCATGAATAGATTTTTTTTTCAATGAATGTGTTTATATGTCTGTCATAAAAAAGGGGAAAAAAGAGAAAAACTTACAACAAACTTTATATATATAGGCTAAATCTAAATCTCTGATCTCCAGGACTCTGTTCACATTCTACTATAATTCACAAAAATTGCACCTTTCCCTAGAACAACAGCAGGGATCTGCTGCACATTTTCACCTTCTAGACAGAAGAAAAGCTTTCTACCTCTGCCTGTACCAGACCTGCATTTCAAGATGAGAAATTTGAGGAAGATTACAGGCTGTTTGGGATGATGGATTACCACCCATCCAGAGACAAAGATAAGAAACTGTAGAACTATTATTAATAAACGTGCATGTTAAAGTGGGTGCATTCAAAACATCCGTCTTAATTTTGCACAGAAAACTGAATTTACTGTCATGAGTGTTGGTTTCATATTAGTGTGAATGCAGTTGGACACATCAAGGCAAACAGCGGCCCTTGTGCGTCACTCATACAAACACACGCACATGTATGTTTGTGGCAGTCTGCAGTGAGATGCTTTCAGTTAATGGAGGACAGCTTGTGTAGTCTCATTAGCTGCTGTGCAGTGACTCCAACATGCCAAATACAGCTCCACCCGCAGCAGGGGTAAAGAGCATCATTGTGCCAGAAGGTACAGTCACAATGAGTGAGCTACAGAACTGGCGATGTAACATTTCCAGGAAAGTAGAGACTGTAAATTAAGCCAGCATAATCAGTAATGTGTCAGCGCACAAGTTTTTAGCTAAATAATGCCACTTTATCCACAGACTGCAGCGCTGATATATGAAGACAGTGGTGAGCAATGACTGTAATGTTGACAATCTAAAGATGCACTCACATTAGCAAAGTTTTGTGTGCAAAGGTCAATTGTCAGTAGTGAAGAACTGCTTAATAATAAGTTATGGGCTGCATCCAACATTGCATACAGTACTTCCCTACTACAAAGTAAAGCAAAGGGGTGCTCTAAAAGACAACTTTATTGTACTTTCTATAGGAAATGTTATGCCTACCATGCAAAACAATGCAAGGGGTCTTCTAGATGGTTACTAAGGTGTTCTGAGTGGTTGTTAGTGCGTTGCTATGTGATTGCTAGGGTGTTCTCAGTAGCTGAAAATATACATGTTGTTGTCTTTATGATATTCTGGACAAAATATGGCTCAGGTTCTTCCTTCAAAGTCTGTGCGATTAATTCTTCCTCACCCACCAGGAGAAAACCGTATAATTGCTTCGAAAAGTAATAGCACCTTTCCTCAACAAGCTGCACAATCTGATGTATAATACATGTCCAAGACGAGGAATTAGCAGAGAGGACAGACACTATTTCAACTGAACAGAGATGACATAACTGAATTCAATGATGAACTGCCTTTAACTATCATTTTGCATTGTTGAGACACTGTTTTCCAAATGAATGTTGTTCAGTGCTTTGACGCAATGTATTTTGTTTAAAGCACTATATAAATAAAGGTGATTGATTGATTGAGGATGAGAGATGACCTTGCGGGATCTCAAAAATTACTTCTCGGAAGGTTAAACTAATCAGTTTTGTACAGCTCATGACAAAATAGCCAGATTGTAATTCTAATTATTATAAATCATGTTCTGGAAAAATTCCTCTCTGAATGTTGCCCTTTAAATTAGTAACACACACAAAACTTGCATGGATCTGTCAGAGAACAGTAAAACAATAGTACTGTAGAAGATTCATTCTCTGTGGAAGTGGTTCAGATGATTGGGCTTCATTAGCAAGAATGAGATGGGGGAGAGCAGAGGTTCTCATAAATCAGCAGGACACACAATATTAGAGTAAAATACTCATTCATAGTACTCTGGCTATCCAGCTAAATGAGTAATGGCCTGTTAGCTTTTCAAGGCCTATTGTTTTCTGTTTTAAATTGTTCTGGGAGTAAATCCATGATTTTTAGTAGGCTACCGATATTTTTTGTAGCGATGGTGCTGAAAGCTAGAAATAAAACTCAGCAATCCATTCATTCACTCATGGAAGAGAGGATGATCTCTCAGTCAATATATGGATTTGTGTGTGAGTTTCACTGTATAACTCATTACTGTGAAATTACCAAGGTTCGGGCAGTGTTTGCCGCTTTGTGTGTTTTTTTTGTTTTGTTTTTTTTTGTAGTTCAATTTTATTAAAACTAAGCTATAAAACCATTTTATCAAAGCATTTGTGGCTCTGCAAAACATAAAAAATAACTTTTACATAAAAGTATTGAAGGCAGTGAAGAAAAAATCTTGAGATGGTGCAAAATGGTAATGAACAACAAAATAATGTTGTAAAAATCTAACTCATTTAATCATGACTCCAATCTTTACTTTAATTCCTAAATAACTAATTTCCTTCTATAAGAGCAATT
Organism: Carassius auratus; assembly: GCF_003368295.1. Classification (NCBI taxonomy): domain Eukaryota; kingdom Metazoa; phylum Chordata; class Actinopteri; order Cypriniformes; family Cyprinidae; genus Carassius; species Carassius auratus. Next base: position 227,860 of record NW_020524576.1, read on the forward strand.
TCAGATTTAGATTATCTTTACACAGGGGCTTTTTACAGTAAATGTTATGCAATTAATTTTAATCCATCGTTAGTCCTAATTATCACAGAAAATGATCAAATCATAGCTAAATGTATGAGATAACCCCTTTCAAGCTTTAAATAATAGTCACTCAATAATTGAGGAGGAATAAAAACATGAGTCTACTTCATGTTTTGATTTGACAGACTTACTGTAAGAATGTCAACTTAGCTTCGCTATGATTTCGGTTGACTATCAATCCATTTTCGGTATTCTGGCAATTGTAAATTTTTTGTGTGGCTAGCTGCGCAGCGAGAATGTCGTATTGGTATGACTCGGGGAGTTGCTGATGAAAAGGACCATTGTAAAGCCCATCTCAGCAGTCCCACAACACCCCTGCAAAAAGTGCAAGCTTGCATTTACCCCTGCACCTTAATGAGCTCAACCTCCCCAGAATCGATCCCGAGAGCATCAGGGGAATTGGATTGAGACACAGAGAAAGACCAGCCTAGTTGGAACCACGACTCTATGACTAAATACTCATAATGCTGACTACTACAGTACAAACTTGCATAAGCACCTCTGAAACTTATTGTAAAAACCCGCAAAACATCTATACTAAACAGTTTTGCATAGTGGGTGCACAGCTATATTGCAAACGGAGGAAATTGCCATTAGAATTAAATGTTAATGCCAAGAGAATCGATTTTTGTGGATTCACAATACCCATAACAAAGGCTTGGCCGGCAAAAGTTCAACATTATTATACAACTCAGCCAAAATGTAGGAAACATTGCAAGAGGGCTCAGAGAATGTTGGGAGTTACTGGTTCAGGAATAGAACAGAAAGTCAAAAGTCATTGGGAGCTGAAACCTCTGGTGACTCCTCTGGAGCATCCTCACCTCCTCCATCTGCTAAAGCAGTCCTCAAGACCTTATTTATGAATGGGGAATCCTATGCACTTGCCAGATTCATTCCCTCAGAGCACTTCTGCCCCTCTAAGCTCCTGCCAAACAGAGATTGTCACCTCCTCCACATATCTCTATATAGGATCTCATCCAATGATATATACTGGAGGTTAGAAAATCACTGGTCAGACTCCACTGCAGTCTTTAGAATGACAGGAATCTTAACACTTATCTTCAGTATGATTGTAGCTGGCCTCTGCTCTCTTAAAGTCAAATAATATCAACTCAAAGCAGATGAGGGACAGCAGAGGATCATACAGTATAAGAAAGATATTTGAATGCTAAAATAAACCATCATGTGTCAGGCATATGCCTTATGGTTATTTTTAATGTAAAAGGACACTCATTCATGTGTAGTGTTAATTTTAAATAATGCATGCACTAATATATACAGTGGTCCCAACAAATCTTTATAAATTTAAGTCACACTTAATGTACAAATGCTATTGCATTAAATACAAATACCAAGCTGCATCTTCAAACTTAATCAGCAAACAGACTGAATCTGTACTAATATGTTCAAACATATTAGTTTAGGAATCTGCTATAGACCCCAAAAAAAGTAGTCTGTGTTTGTGATTGGGCCAACATGCTGCCATTCTGTGAGTGTCATCTGTGTGTGTTTTGGTAAGGGTGTGTTGGTTTCAGCAGGGGGCAGGGGGTAATTTGGGAGAGAGGGTCAAAGGTGAAAGAGGAGGAGAGGCAGAAAAGGAATGGGGACAGTTAGCAGTGCAGTAAGTCTAGCAAGGCTGCTGATCCGGACCTGACCCTTTTTTTTGTGTAGTTTTTAGCCCATGTGTGTTAGCTTTGAGGCCATCTATATCAGTGGTTTTCAACTCCAGATCTCGGAACACACTCCTAGAATGTTTTAGATGAACATCCATGTTTTAATTAGTGAGACATCTAAAACATTCAGGGAGGCGGGCCCTCAGGACTGGAGTTGATAAACACTGATCTACATGATGGTGTACAAAAATGTGGGCAAATTTAAATCAGAAAAAGATGCAAAAAACCTTTAAAACCTTTTCTTAAATGGACCAAAAAATAAGAGCCAAAATACATATCCAAATATATAAGATGAAATATAAGGAACCTCCTCTTTTAAAATGCTAAATATCAACATTTTAGAATAAAATATAACATAAAATGAAGCTCCAACAATGCTAAATAATAATAATAATAATAATAAATAATACACCTTCATTTTGAATTGTGTAATTCTTATGAATTAGTCTTTCCTCGCACTTGATTATAACAATTAAATAGACACTACCGTTCAATAGTTTGGGGTCAAATTATTATTATTTTTTATATAAATTAATACTTTTAATCAGCAAGAATACATTAAATTAATCAAAAGTCACATTAAAGACTTTTATAATGTTAAGAACATTATAAAAATGTATTCAAATGAATGCAGTACTTTTCAATTATCTATTAAATCAAAGAATCCTAAAAAATCTGTCATGGTTTACACAAAAATATTAATAAAAAAATAATAATAATAAAAAAAACTGTAATAATGTTTAACAATAATTAACTGTAATAATTATTTCTTTTTATGAAAAAAAAAGCAACATTGGAGTGCATAATACACAAAAACAAATAAAAATCTCATCCACCCCAATATATTCTAATATTTATGATTATCACTTATGTACCTCATTGCGAAGTCCATTTATATTAAACATTTTTAAAGGTAAAATGTAAATGTTATAAAATGTCTCGATCTACCAGGATTAATATGTGGATGTGTATGTACTGAACAGCAGCCGTCTGTGTTGGACGAGCGGGTTAGAGCAAAAAACAAACACAACAGGATCCGAGGAGTTTATCAAGTGAGGCAGCAGGCAGGGGGAACACAGGATACACACAGGATTATCAGGAGAGCAAGGTCTCTCTCTGTTCCTTATCCCTGAATGAGAGGCCCATGGTCAGAGACACCACTGGGGCAAGAATAAGACCACGTTCCTCAGCCAGACTGCAAAGAGTTAGACAGAACCTGAGCAGTATAATTCAGATCTTTGTGCTCCAACTGTCCTGGAATTCCCAAAGCCTCATTAGGAAGGCAAAACAAAGGAACTGTAAAATCTGCAGTTGAGTCTTTAGTTGTGGACTAGCTCTGTGCAGTCTGACTGTGTGGTACTGCTCTTGTCCCAGGTGCTGATCACATGGCACAAACCTGCAGTTGGTGGCGGGGCCCGGCGTGGGGAGCACAGGGCAAGTTCTGACGGGTGAAAAAAGAGAGCACATATCAGTACACACCTGATCACGCTGCCACATCTGTCTCTCTCACCTTATCACAGACTGTATGAGCACACATCTGCAGCTCATGCTATGCACTCCTCATATACCGTTTCCAATATCACAGAAAACAGGATTACTATTTAAAGGTAAAGTGTTTCATTTCTAGTACCTCTAGTGGCAACAATTGGAAATAGAAAAATAATGCATGTTACTTATATGGAGTTCTAAAAGAATTAGTCCTAAAACTCAGAATTAGCTCTTTAAACTTAAAATTGCATTGTCTGGAAGTCAATGTTTTTTACTTATTTATTTTATTTATTTTATTAGGGTAAAGGTCTTAAATAAGGTCTGTGGTTAACACAAGGTCAAGATATTTGCATTGTGGTGTTTATGAAACCGGATTTACTTTTGTAGTTTTCTACTAGCACAGGACAAAGCACTGTCACATGGAAGAAATGACACACTTCACCTTTAAGTAAGATAAGCCACTAAAACATTCTTTCCGGACAACGGTGATGCATCCAACCCCATCTGAATGGGTCACTGGAGTCCGGAGCAGCCAAACCTCCTAATTGACACTTATCAAACATGGCACCTCAACACTCCAAGGGCACATGCGCTATTCTGTAACAGTCAGGAGGAATAATAAGTGCACGGGCTGGGCTTGGCCCAAAAATGTCTGGGTGAGTTGTGTTTCTGCTCTGCCTGCAGCTAAAGGCGACCTCTGCAGTGGCTCTGTAAGTAAGAATCATGTGAACTTCAGCAACCTTGTTTGGTCAGGAGGAGCTGACGGACACTTACCCTCGGGCCGGTATTGGGCGATGATGGTTACCGTCTGGCCCGCTCCTTTCAGGGCAGCTGCAGCTTGTTCATGAGTGGCACCTCGCAGATCGATTCCATTAACCTGAAATCAATCACAACAAAAGCTGTTACATCAATAGCATCTGTTGTGAATGATGTTTCATCAATTACACTCACCAGAAACATTAAATGAATGATCAACAAGGCTAGAATTTATTATTAGCAACAAAATACATAGCAAGTATACATAAAGCATGTGATAATAAAAGCTAATTCATCTTACCCTAAATTAATGGCTCAAAGTTTAAGCACTGAACGGTGCAGCAATACAGTCTCTAACGAATTCATATTTAAATCCGCCTGACTCTCAGAAAATGTGGCATCTTTCAGCCCGGAGTCATCTGGTGCAAGAAATGTCTGCTATCATCCAGATGCACAGTTGTTCGGCTCAAGAAAAGCCTACAGTAAAGGATCAGTGGGCGGCTGTTCCCTGTAGACCAGAGTCTGCAACAACTGGAGCACAAAGTAATCAGTGCTCTTCCAAAATATGAGTTTGGCAAAGTTGTGTGCATCTTCATGATTCAAATTGAGCCATTGAAAGTCAATGGACAGATGCACTCATTTTTCCTCATTAAAAGATTTTGCACATAACTAAATGAATGGTAAATGTGCAAAATTACAAGAAGACTCCACTCAAATCAGTGGCCTAAAAAACAGTTTTATGGTGGCCGACACGTTGAGATCACATGATCAGGCAAATACTATTTATTTTATGTATCCCCCACTTTCACTTGTGGAATAAATTAGTCATAGCCGACAACCATTGTAGTCCTTATGTAGCAGCTTGTTAGCAACAAACATCTTCAAATCCCACAGCAGTTTGGGTAACACAATATACGTAACGTTATATGTTAATTAAAATACATTCACATATTTTCATGATTAAGACTAAATCATTTCTAATTAGTTTCAGCCAGTGGAATCTCTTTGGGGTCCAGGGGAACCGTTCTCTGCGGGGGGAAAGGATCTTGGGCTACACCAGGTTTAAGACTACAAACAGAAGAGGTCATCATGAGACCACAGTGCAGTGGGAAGTGTTTGCATATGTGAGTCTCAGCGTGCCTGCAGCAGCGTGTCCTAATGCTCATTTAACAGTGTGGACTCAGAAGGTACACCACAGCTATTCTTAGACTCCAAATCAGGCCAGCACTCCATTATCTCTTCCCTCCCTCACTATTTCTCTCCTCTCCCTTGTTCTTTCTCTCATTCTAATCAGTGTCCTAAGGAGGCAGACCGTGATTGCTCTCGGCTCAAGTGGCACTGAAAGTAATTGTGGTGGGGATCTGGATGGAGGGGTCTGATTACGACTAGTGAGCCCTGATGAAGCTCTGATAAACATAAATGATGAGATCAGTGACAGGAAATCAGCTTGGAGAGCTTCTCGAGTTGATCGCTGATCTGGATTGTTTCAATGTGCTGTCAATAAACATGCCCCAAAAAAGGTTACGGAACGAGATCTGTGCTAAAAACTCTAAAATAAAAAATGAAGCCTGAAACTGGTGGAGTTTTGAGTAAAAACTAGACAAAAAAAAAAAAAAAAAAACTTCAGGCACAGGTTTCGGAGGTTTGCAGAATAATGTTATGGTGCCACCTAATGTTCAGCACAGGTTCTGCACAATTTTATATAGCTATTTGAATGACTACCTAAAAACATAACATACATGATGTCTGTTCAAATCAAAACATAATTATTATTTAAAAAAAGAAAAACATTTAATGACTATGAAATTATAATAACCATGCATGACTATGATTTGGGGACCTAAATGTAAAAGTTAGACAAACAAGGTCATTTAAAAACCTAGATTTATCAACTACTAATTTGAAGATTAAGGAGGACATGTGCTTCTAAACATTTACAGTGGTTTACGGCATATAATAGCAAAATATGACATCTGTCCATGACCTCTGAGGCATATAATTTAACTTTAGTAAATGCTAATACATTAAGTAGCTGTTTATATCATGAAACAAACAAAAGGTCAGTATACCTTATTATGATCATTGCGATATCCTTTAGCCAGTTTTGCACAATATGTATGGTTTATGTATTTTCGGGACGTCCACTTACGGATAGGATCTGGTCTCCTCTCCGCAGCTCTCCGCTGAGGTCTGCGGGCCCTCCTGCAAGTATGAAGGAGACGAAAATGCCTTCTCCATCTTCTCCTCCTACGATGTTGAAGCCCAGTCCAGTCGAGCCCTTGTGCAGAACGATCTTCCTGGGCTCCCTGTACACACAGTTCATGTAATACATCAGCTCAGAGTCCGTAGGGCTCAGCATCTCCACTGACACGCGCTACACTACTTTGTAAACATACACATGCATCTACGCGTGCATGCACACACGCATCCAGACTGTTGGGTTGGTCCAAACGATCTACAATGTAATCGAGCCCAACAGCTGACACCTATTGGGGACTGCTCCACTTATGTGCTGTTTGTCCCATTTCTGCCTGGTTTCCTAGAAACGGAGAAGACGCACAGCCTCTCTCTCTTTCTCTCTCTCTCTCCAATACACACACAGAATCACTTCATGCTGTGTATATATAGTATAATTTATAATAAAACAAAAATGAAAAGTTTTAGAATAAAAATAAATGTCAGTGTAGGAATTAGAATGGAAAATTTAATTTGAGAAGTAACATGAATTATAATGGCAAACAGTGTAGAACCTAAAATATAAAGTTATCTATAAAGGATAAATCTTTTTTTCTTTCCTTGTAATTACTGGAAAATCCTGAAATTAAAAATCTCAATTTATTCATGAGTTTAAAACTGATTTTGAGTCCCAAGCTTGTGTTAAAGTATTGTACAGATTGTGTTAAAATGATCCCAAAAAGTCTGATCCACATAGCTTGGGCCCTTTTAGGTAGTCGTTGGATCCTGACAGTTGGTGCATCATCCTGTCAAGTGTGTGACCAATCAAACAAAGAGATATCTTGAGCTGTGACACCTCTGTCAGATACATTTGAGCCTACAGATGATAACGCAAAGAGATGACACCCGAGATGGAGTTATTTTAGAACAGAAGGCTAATCCGTTAGTGCTGTCTTCTCTCTGACCTAGTTGTGAGGAGGAGGCAGGCCCATCCTCTCTCTCTCTCCATCACTTCATCTCTCTCCCAGTGCATCTGTTTGGCTCGCCTCGGAGTGATGATGCTCTTCAGGCCATAGACAGAAACTAAGTCAAGCTGCATCCAATGAAATGTGAAAAAAACTAATTTTTGGGGCATAATCATTATATTTGGGGGGGGGGGGGGGGGTTGAGCTACAGTGTGAAGAAGAAAACTGTAGCAGACCACATAAAACAATGGCATTAAAACCAAACTGAAGAAACTCTGCCAACCAGTTGCATCAGCAGTTGATCAAACCAACCAATGTAACCAGTAAATGGTAATCCTGATTGTGTCAGTAATACTGTTTCAGCAAATCAGTTACTATTGCTTGGCCAATGGTAAACATTCTAATAAATATTCATGAGTCAAACTCGCAATTCCTATGGCCACTACCAGTAAGTAAGATCATGGTTCATTGATTTTCAAGACAAATATGGCATACATGCTGAGAAATATTTGGTGTAGGATTTACACTTTTCACTTAGAAATTTCTAGTTAATATAAAAAATAATTACAAAGACATGGCAAACAACACATTGGGCCCTATCTTGCACCCAGCGCAATTGACTTTGTACACCGAATCATGTGTCATTTCTATTTTGCACCCGCGCAAAGCGCGCTTTTCCCTCCACAGAAGCACGTCACTAAACTAGTGAATGAACTTGCGCTCCCTGGGCGGTTCAGCGCAAAAAAGGAGGCGTGTTCCGGCGCAAACAATCCCTGGTGGTATTTTGCTGTTCCATTAAACAATTGTGCCACTGACCAGAAAAAACCTAGTCTAGGGCCCTATTTTAACGATCTGAAACGCAAGTGTCAAAGCGCGAAGCGCAAGTAACTTTGTGGGCGGGTCTCGGCGCTGTTGCTATTTTCCCGGCGGGATAAATGGCTCTTGCGCCCGGCGCAAATCTAAAATGGGTTGGTCTGAAGTAGCTTCATTATTCATAGGTGTGGTTTGGGCGTAACGTGAAATAAACCAATCAGAGCGTCATCCAACATTCCCTTTAAAAGCAGGTGCGCAAGTTCCATTATGGATTGCTATTATTATGGCGTATTTACCAGGCGCACGCCAGCAGCGGTTCACAGCCGAGGAGACTGATGTTCTTGTAAGAGCAGTGAAAGACAGAGAAGTTGTGTTGTATGAGGATGGGAGAAACCCACCCAAAATTGCGTCGGTTAAACAGGCGTTGGAGGAAATAGCCACAATTGTTTCATCGATTTTTTTCCTGGTTCTTGACGGACAAACATATTTGTCAGATGTCCTTACATAGCCTATATGTCTTGCCACTATTGGGCAAACAGGTCTGATCCTTAATTACTAAAATTAGGCTGAATAATTTGTAAGCTAGATTTATGCCTATTTTTTCACATCTTCGTGGCACACCACAATGATTTGCGTCATCTCATGTGTTAATATTTTTTTTTAGTGTAACAGTTTATGATTTGCAAAAATAACTGTTGCATCTGTGTAGATTACATGAGCAAAGTGTATGCGCGTTGTGCACGCTATACATTATGGTCAAGCATGCGCCCTTAAAATAGCATAATGAACAACGCGCAACGCGCCACTGACTTTAGACTAGGTTTTTTCTGGTCAGTGGCGCAATTGTTTAATGGAACAGCAAAATAGCACCAGGGATTGTTTGCGCCGGAACACGCCTCCTTTTTTGCGCTGAACCGCCCAGGGAGCGCAAGTTCATTCACTAGTTTAGCGACGTGCTTCTGTGGAGGGAAAAGCGCGCTTTGCGCGGGTGCAAAATAGGAATGACACATGCGTCGGTGTACAAAGTCAATTGCGCTGGGTGCAAGATAGGGCCCCTAAAGTCAGTGGCGCGTTGCGCGTTGTTCCTTATGCTATTTTAAGGGCGCATGCTTGACCATAGTGTATAGAGTGCACAACACAGATGCAACAGTTATTTTTGCAAATCATAAATTGTTACACTAAAAAAATATTAACACTTGAGATGACGGAAATCATTGTGGTGTGCCACGAAGATGTGAAAAAATAGGCATAAATCTAGCTTACAAATTATTCAGGCTAATTGTAGTAATTAAGGATCAGACATGTTTGAGGTCATATATGTATATAAGGACATCTGACAAATTGGTTTGTCCGTCAGGAACCAGGAAAAAAAATCGATGAAACAATTGTGGCTATTTCCTCCCACGCCTGTTTAACCGACGCTATTTTGGGTGGGTTTCTCCCATCCCCATACAACACAACTTCTCTGTCTTTCACTGCTCTTACAAGAACATCAGTCTCCTCGGCTGTGAACCGCTCCTGGCGTGCGCCTGGTAAATACGCCATAATAATAGCAATCCATAATGGAACTTGCGCACCTGCTTTTAAAGGGAATGTTGGATGACGCTCTGATTGGTTTATTTCACGTTACGCCCAAACCACACCTATGAATAATGAAGCTACTTCAGACCAACCCATTTTAGATTTTATCCCGCCGGGAAAATAGCAACAGCGCCGAGACCCGCCCACAAAGTTAATTGCGCTTTGCGCTTTGACACTTGCGTTTCAGATCGTTAAAATAGGGCCCATTGAATTAAACATGACGTTCAACAAGAATTCATCCGTCCAAGATTTTTTTGAAGTGTGTTTTATATACAGCAAAATTATAAAAAGGCTACATCTTTGATAATGTGTAACAACTTACATCCTGCCTAAAGCTCTGCAATAAATATCCACTTACACTCTCTAAATGTGTTTTTTTTTGTCTATAATATATGATACATCAGAACAAGTTCATTACATATTCTGATCTTATGATCAGTCTGATGCTATGGAAATAGATCTCACATGTTTAGCAGTACCCATCAGATAAAATTATCCTGCACATTGCAAATGAATGAGTGCAACTATGAACTCAAAATATATAAATAAAAATATAAATATAAAATACATGACCTGCAAAGACCAAGCTAAGAACAGCTCCTATTCTCTATGCACTTTGTAATACAGCCAAGATGTGAAAGTGGGACGTTTTACCACTAGATGGCACCCTATTACATTTTTTTTACCCTTAGAATCCAGTGAAAACAGCACATTTCTACAGAAAGCAACAAATTCACACAACATATTACCCAAAACTAGTTACAATTATTATTATTATTATTATTATTATTATTATTATTATTATTTATCCACTGAAACACGCTTATCTTAGTTTCATGCTCAAAAGCTTCACTGAACACTGCTCAAGTTATTCATACCACATCATGCTTCAGGATGCGGTATAAACCATTAAAGCATGCGCAATGATAATTGGGACTACTGAAAAGCCACTCAAGGTTATGCATTCGAACAACTAAATCTGTCTTTACGCTGCAAATGCAACAGAAAAGGTGCGCTGCTGACAGACTGAAATCTTAAATGAGGCACAGAGGTGGCATATTTGCTAATTGCCTGACAATGCAACAATAAAGTTTAAGGTGCCTCTGATTCTATTCATCTTAATCAGTGATCCATTCAATGGTAGAAGTGGAAGAAAATAGGATTATAATATAATTCTGGAACTTTAAATAATAATCACACAACTGACAAAAATGATATTAACGCTAAATTCTGCATCACTAGTTAAATTTATGTTTTAAATATTATTTTAAAGATGCTTTCTGTGATTCCAATGGCATGTTAATAAAATAAACAATTTTAATGAATGATAGCTACTATTTAACAATACAGAATTTTTTGGAAAAGCTTAGAAGAAACGCTTGATCCCTGCATTATTCCAGTTTATACAAACATAAATTGCAGCTTGCCACTCAGAGAAGCATCTGTGACAGCTGATCTTGAGTCTGAGGACTCATGCTGATACTAATGATATGCTGATCATTATGTATTTGACACTGCATATAGATTTATTTAGAGTAATGGCTGGCTCAGAGGTGGGTTGAGTGCTTGGAGCCCTGCTGGCTGTAACCACACTCATTAAACTCTCTGTCTTTTTTCATCACGCATATTTCTCTCCTCCAAACTTCTCCCTCTCTCTCTTTCTCTCTCTCTCTCTACCTAACGGCTGCAAAAATGCTGATAGAGCTCCTGTCTGCCTCCCCCAGCAGCTCAGTCCCAAACAGCTAGTGTTTATCATTTCAAGCTCAGAGCCAAATGGGAAAACAAACCAAATAGATTGCGCTCGTTTTCAATTCACAATACCTGAGGAGAAGAGGGGAGGATCGACATTTCATATGCAACCCCTCACACATCTTTACCCTCCTCCACTTATTCACTGTCACCCTGTGTTATTCTCCCTCCCTCTTCTCTTTAAGCATTCTTCCAATGTAAGAGCGTTCAGAATATTTCATCCACATGAAACATAAGCTCTCGTTTTTAATGGGTTGGCACACTATGCATTCGTTTAATGGCGACATAACCATTTCCTTTCAGATTCAACCTCAATAAAGGTAAAAAATAGCAGAATACCTACAGTATTGTTCAAAATAATAGCAGTACAATGTGACTAACCAGAATAATCAAGGTTTTTAGTATATTTTTTATTGCTACGTGGCAAACAAGTTACCAGTAGGTTCAGTAGATTGTCAGAAAACAAACGAGACCCAGCATTCATGATATGCACGCTCTCAAGGCTGTGCAATTGGGCAATTAGTTGAAAGGGGTGTGTTCAAAAAAATAGCAGTGTCTACCTTTGACTGTACAAACTCAAAACTATTTTGTACAAACATTTTTTTTTCTGGGATTTAGCAATCCTGTGAATCACTAAACTAATATTTAGTTGTATGACCACAGTTTTTTAAAACTGCTTGACATCTGTGTTGCATGGAGTCAACCAACTTGTGGCACCTCTCAGCTGTTATTCCACTCCATGATCCTTTAACAACATTCCACAATTCATTCACATTTCTTGGTTTTGCTTCAGAAACAGCATTTTTGATATCACCCCACAAGTTCTCAATTGGATTAAGGTCTGGAGATTGGGCTGGCCACTCCATAACATTAATTTTGTTGGTTTGGAACCAAGACTTTTACTAGTGTGTTTTGGGTCATTGTCTTGTTGAAACAACCATTTCAAGGGCATGTCCTCTTCAGCATAGGGCAACATGACCTCTTCAAGTATTTTAACATATGCAAACTGATCCATGATCCCTGGTATGCGATAAATAGGCCCAACACCATAGTAGGAGAAACATGCCCATATCATGATGCTTGCACCTCCATGCTTCACTGTCTTCACTGTGTACTGTGGCTTGAATTCAGAGTTTGGGGGTCGTCTCACAAACTGCCTGTGGCCCTTGGACCCAAAAAGAACAATTTTACTCTCATCAGTCCACAAAATGTTCCTCCATTTCTCTTTAGGCCAGTTGATGTGTTCTTTGGCAAATTGTAACCTCTTCTGCACATGCCTTTTTTTTAACAGAGGGACTTTGCAGGGGATTCTTGAAAATAGATTAGCTTCACACAGACGTCTTCTAACTGTCACAGTACTTACAGGTAACTCCAGACTGTCTTTGATCATCCTGGAGGTGATCATTGGCTGAGCCTTTGCCATTCTGGTTATTCTTCTATCCATTTTGATGGTTGTCTTCCGTTTTCTTCCACGTCTCTCTGGTTTTGCTCTCCATTTTAAGGCATTGGAGATCATTTTAGCTGAACAGCCTATCATTTTTTGCACCTCTTTATAGGTTTTCCCCTCTCTAATCAACTTTTTAATCAAAGTACGCTGTTCTTCTGAACAATGTCTTGAACGACCCATTTTCCTCAGCTTTCAAATGCATGTTCAACAAGTGTTGGCTTCATCCTTAAATAGGGGCCACCTGATTCACACCTGTTTCTTCACAAAATTGATGACCTCAGTGATTGAATGCCACACTGCTATTTTTTTGAACACATCCCTTTCAACTAATTGCCCAATTGCACAGCCTTAAGAGCGTGCATATCATGAATGCTGGGTCTCATTTGTTTTCTGAGAATCTACTGAACCTACTGGTAACTTGTTTGCCACGTAACAATAAAAAAATATACGAAAAACCTTGATTATTCTGGTTAGTCACATTGTACTGCTATTATTTTGAACAATACTGTATATAATGACCCTCAAGCCCTCCTGTTAGCGAGTCAAAAACATACTATACAAAAAGTGTAGTTAGATTCATGAACATGACTCTTTTGAGCTGGTCCTTTTATGAATCTTTCGAAATCCAACCATCCATCCATTCACATAACGTCCCTTTTCCCACAGCAGAGAAAATCATGATCTCTGAAATAAAACCATGAATACCTTAAGCTCTTTGTTGGGTTTCTCTAAGGCTTTGTAAAAATCTGTAACTGCCACTGATCGATCAACCTACTCAAACATATCTGATACCCCTCAACACAATCAATGGACTTTCATCAGATCCACTGATTAAAATAATCTGATATTAAAACATTTATTGACATGTGCACCTCCCTGCTGTTCTTAAAAACACTCTCTCAGCAAGAGAACTGGATGGCCTTTTCCCTTCTTAGCTCAATGGGGTCTACAGATAGCAGCCTCTTCTGCACCTTTCAAAATCACAGCAGTAAACTCCAACACACTCAGCAGATGCAATCAAATCTTTTCTGCTTCATTATCTGTCCCTCTTAAAGGGCAGGTTGGTCCCCCAGGGATGTTTTAAGGAGGACACAATTGTAAACACTGAACTTTTGTTATTAAAAACATCAATGTTTTCTCCCGAGGGAAACTGGCAAATGGTTGGTGTATCACAGCAAACCTGGGGTTTTGTTAAAATAGTACCACTGATCAATATGAGATGGACCTGTATTGTCAACTATCAGTAAAAAAGAGGAAGGAGGAAGAAAGGGTTTCATTATTTGCTGGTTCACTGAAGCACATGTCCCATAATGCATTGCAAAGGACATCTAGGGAATAAATAACAAACAATGGATGCAGTTTCACAGTAATCTATGAGGCTTTTCAGAGAATTTAATATCTATAGTGAACAACTTGCTTTGGAGTAAACAGCCAAAGAGTACAAAAGACAAATAACAAAGTTTAATAGGGTTAGTGGTTTGTTCAGATCTCTTTATTCTAGACTGTTTTAGCAAACACCATTAATAAATTAAGCTAATTTCATCTTCATGCCCTCCCTGATAATATGACTTATGAATAAAAGATGAAAAGGCATACTTTAAAAGCTCCAGTACAATTAGTATTCTTGTCGTAGGAAACATGCTAACATACATAAACACCACCTGTCAAAGTTAGAAATGGTGTAAGATCTCATACATTTGTTATTTGCATTCTCCAGTAGCGTATTTTAAAAACTGTCAGCAAACTCGATTAAGCTATTTTATCTTTCTCTGAAAGGAACACAAGTCTTCCAAATTAGAAGTAACAAAATCTTTTGGGAACTATGATTTATGGTTCATGTCACTGCAAAATTGTCCACATCAGCAAAACGCAATTAGCATGCACCCTTCGTTTTTAACCCCAAACACAATGATTAATCATGATACAAACAAAACTATCCCTCCAGATCAGTAAGCAGCCGGTGCACAACCCCTATTAAATGCATATGCTGCTGTGAAGATACAGAAGAGCCTGGAAAGAAAGAGCAATTCAGCCAATCAGCTTCATCCATTTAGATCCGAATTGAATAATGTGAGGGATTCTCCCTCCAGACTGATTCAGAGATGACAAGATCTGGATCCTCTGAAGTCCTCCGAAATACTTGAAATACATCAGATCTGATTACTCTCTCGGAACCACACTCGAGGTTGTTATTAGGATATTTTTTGTGTACTACTGCCAAGTGGATACACATTAAGAAAACATCAAAGACATCAGAATTCTAGTCAAATCAAAGAGAATGACTAAACTGAACAAGAAAGAGTCTGCTTGAAACATAATTTCACAAATTGTAAGCTAGTATCTCCTGGTGATGCCTAATTGAGTCAATAACACCTGAGAAAAATTCTTGAAATTATCAGCTAATGAACCACTTTTCTATATCCAGGGTTTTGAGCCAATCACTTAATCCAAACATGCCATAAAATTGACACATGGTTACCGTCAAATCCATTGCGCTATATATTCCTAGTGCTCCAAATGAGATTTGTTTTAGAATAGGCCAATTTTTTTTAATGGCATCTGTCAGTAGCTACTCAAAAGAAGCTTATGTGAAGTAACAGCGCTCTTAGACAGAGTATTTAGGTGTTTATGTGTGATAAAATGAGAACTGTTCCCTTTTGGGTTGATCCTGACAATCTCACAATGCTCGCTAACACAGAATTGGCCATTTTCACAGAACTGCTGCCTGCGCTTTCTCTTGAAGAGCATCACCAAAAACCGGCAGACCCTGAACATGAGAGACAGCAATCCATTAATCACAGATATTATCCCTGGCATTTTCATGAACGCTTTTTTCACAAGTCCTGAGGATTTAAGCGATGCATTAGGTGTTAGCGGTGGCGTTCTGAAATGCAAATCAACTCAAATCCCAGAGAAGCCAATTAGGCACCGCTTTATAATTCATAGAGTAATGAACTTAAAAAACATAAATCAAAACAAACCGGTAAACAAAGCACACCCACACTGAGGGCATTATGCAAAAATTCGGATAACAGTGGAACATTCCTCGGCCATTTGTGCCAGAGTCCCAAAGAGCATTTCCTCTGCGGCCAAACCCCCTGTTTACACTCCGTTCATCTCCAGACTATTACATTTATATGCCTAGTCGTTTAATCAGCAAGATGAAAGATGTTTCATTATTGCTAATAATGTTTTATATCCAATTAACGATACAAGCTGCTGCCTGAACCTAAACTGAAATTAGTTAGACAGGAAATAAGGAAGATAAAAATCAACCCTCTCTGATTTATGATGCACTAACGTCAGATGGACACAACAGGCACACAAGCAAACCGCATTTGACAGCGGCCAAGCTCTGACCTTCATGGGGAAGCTGTCAATAAGCAATACAGTCTAACAAATGAGAATACGGACAATTGACAGTGGCTGCGGAAGGGAAGGAAGTAAGTGGACAGCTGCAGCAGAGATGTGATTCAGTTATACTGTTGTCACGGGTAACCACCAATCACCACGCTTGTCCTCTACATGAACTTTGCATCGTCAAATGAAGTATGAGGAATAAAAATGAAAGAGAATTATGCAAAGCTGTTGGAGTTGCTCATCAGCAGTACTACTCAATGCAATATTTTTTCAGCATGTCAGCATAAAATCGTACTAGCAACTTTTTTTCTTCCATTATCAGATATACACCACTTTCAAAGTTTAGGAGCAGTAAAAAGTTTTTTTAAAGGAATTAATACTTTTATTTAGCAACGATACATTAAAATGAGCAAAGTGACAGTAAGGACATTTACAAGGTTACAAATGATTGTATTTCAAATAAAGGCTGTTCTTTTGACATTTATATATTTTGTTCAAATATTCCTGAAAAGGATTTTACAAAAATATTAACCAGCACAACTGTTTTCAACATTGATGTTAATAAGACATGTTTCTTAGCACCATACCAGAATGATTTCTGAAGTATCATTTGACACTGATATGGAGAATGGCTGCTGAAAAGTTTAATCACATGAATAAATGGCATTGCAACAAATTAAATTAGACAGTTGCAATATTTCACAGTGTTACTGTTTACTGTTTTTTTAATTATTATTCAAATAAATAAAGTCTAGGTGAGCTTAAGATAATTATTTAATGCATATTTCATATATAATAAAAATTATACCAATCTCAAACTTTTAAACAGTAGTGCATTTTCTACAAAAAAAATAATAAAATAAAATAAGATAAATTGATTTCACTTTGGTCTCTTTTTGAAGGTTGTATTCACCGTATCAAACCTCTGTAGATAGTTAAACAAACAAACAAACAAACAAACAAAAAAACACCAAGGAAAGAATGAGGTATACTAAGACTAGTACATGATAAGCATGACATGCAGGTGACTTTGAAATGGGGCGGGGCATGCAAGTAAGCATAAATTAGGGTGTGGTCAGAGTTTTCATTCACATGCCTCATTCAAGTCCCATGCAGAGCGCTGTGCTCAGTACCTGGAGATCTCGGAGTCAGGGAGCAGGCCTGCGTGATAGTGAGGAAAGTGGGGGATTGAGTGCATGGGGCTTTTATCAAACTCCACTGGGGAGTAGAGATGGGGAGAGGGGGCGCGGTCACTCAGTTTGTTCACAGTGCTGTAAACTGGCTCTGGAGGCCTGGTGTGGGAGAGAAAGAGAGAGGCAGAGAGCACAGCAGCTAGAGTTAGTGCGCTGATGTAGACTGATACAGAGTAGTGACAGACTGATATACAAGCAGGCCATTCCACCTAGTGTCAGACATCAACAAATAAGTCTTTTTGACTAGGTTTACATGTCTACAACACATTAACCCTAGAAGCAAATTTGTTTAAAAATAAAATGGCTATATAAATTATAATAGGAAGACTTTATTTCAATATAACTTTGAATTCTGCTTTCACTTAGTACAATATTTTGCCATTACAAAAACCCATACCGGTCGACCACTAACAGAGAGAGGGAAAGATAGACTAAGAGAAAAAGAGAGAGAGAGGGTGAAACACATAGCAGTGGAAGTGGGAGGAACAAGGAAATAACTGCAACTGGTTAGTATAACATTTAGCTTTGATAATTAGTGTTACAATTTTAAAAACAGGCTATTTCAGTTTCACGATTCTTCAATCAGCATCTTCAATCAGCCCTCAGATCTTCAATGTTCACATTTAATAATTAATGTTCTGTGTCATTGCCAGTGTAAAAAGACTCCACAGGGACTGACATCCAGCGATGTTTTGGTCTCTTTCCTTTCTTTTATTCATTCTCCCTGTCTCAATCACTCAATCTGACTGCCGCTGTCTCATTTTCTACAAACAATCCACAGTCTCTAGGGTTCAAAAACCAAATTAGGCCAGGAGAAGCGTGCATAGTGCAGAAAGACATAATTGAACATTCAAACGACGGCTTGCGTAAGTCGCTCACCTCAACTGGAAGTGCTGGGAATCAAACCTGTGACCTTCCATCTCATCTAACGAGGAATTTCTGATTGGAAACAGACAATAAGTTAGCACGAGGACAAAACAGACAGCAGTTTATATGAAATGTTAAAATGTGCATTCTAAACGGCTGGAATGTATACAGTACTTGTTACATGTAGCATGCAGAAACAAAACAGGGACACCAACAGAATTCAGAACAAAATCAAATATGATAACACAACAAGCCCCCTTATACAACACGACTGGGTTTGACAAACAAACAAAATATTAAATATTAAAATGTGTCATAATCACTTGACTCTAACAGAGTCAGTAAGAGTGAGCAAGATTGCGGATACAAGACTACATTCGACATGTTGCAGATTATATGTGTGGGATATATCTGTGACAGGTTCCTCACCGGACCACATTCTCTCCTCACTCTGTGTTGTGTGAGGCTGAGATGACTGACAAACACTCTTTTACCTTCCCTACATTATACCCTTTTTTCTCTTTGTCTTTCAATCTTTAACAGTACTCACTCTCTCAGTCTCTCACTGTCTGGTTTCAGCACATTTCTTCAAATCCACAGTTCTCCCCTTCTCCTTGCCCTTAAAGGGTTAGTTCTCCTGTGTGTACGGAATACTGTCCATGTCCAGAAAGGTAAGAAAAATATCTTCAAAGTAGTCCATGTGACATCAGAGGTCAGTTAGAATTTTTTTGAAGCATCAAAAATACATTTTGGTCCAAAAATAGCAAAAACTACTACTTTATTCATCATTTTCTTCTCTTCCGGGTCTGTTGTGAGAGAGAGTTCAAAACCAACAGTGTAGTGATATCCGGTTCGCGAACGAATCATTCGATGTAACCGGATCTTTTTGAACCAGTTCACCAAATCGAACTGAATCGTTTTAAACAGTTCACGTCTCCAATACGCATTAATCCACAAATGACTTGGGGGCCATTCACATATCGAGTCTTTTGCGAGCGCAAGTTAGATATTTCCAATGTAGGCGCACGGTATGCACGCTCATAATGGAAGCGACGCGGTCGCGAAGCGCACATCTCACCTTTCAGAATGCCGCAAGCGCACCGCGGGTCTTGTGACAAGAACCAACCAATCAGCTTCATCCTTTCCCGTAACAACGTTGAAAGCTCAGCCAAGATGAAGGAACAGCTGACCATAGCTATATATGGATTGCCATTTTTAAATAAATTTAGTAGCAGAGCTACTGCAAGAGATTTTTAGTGCTGCAAATCCATTTTTCCTTTGCTGAAATTTCCGCGTCTTCAAGGAGAGAGCGGGTCATGGTTGCTAGCAACAGACAGACGCCTCAGGGGCGCAACTGCCCGAGCGCTTTGGAAAGATGGAGAAAGCGGTGCGCCTAGCATTTTCCACGCGTTTTTAGGCACGATATGTGAACGGTCCCTTAAGCTGTTAACTTTTTTAATGTGGCTGACACTCCCTCTGAGTTCAAACAAACCAATATCCCGGAGTAATTCATGTACTCGAACAGTACACTGACTGAACTGTGTGAAGAAAGAACTGAAGATGAACATCGAGCCGAGCCAGATAACGAACAAAAGATTGAATTGTACTCGAGTCAAGAACCGGCTGCATCGGTTTTTGGATCACCAGTAGTTCTTTCGGACAGTTCGATTCAATATTTTCGGTGAACTAACCCTTTTAATACAGGGTCACAGCAGGCTAAATAAAACCATGACAAAACCCTTATTATACACAAACCCTCTAGCACTTCACACTGACGGTGAGGCACAGAGATAGAATTAGGAACAGGCCAGCATCACCAACTCACAATACATATATGGAACCACAAACTTAACATGATTTGTCTACGTAGCACACAGTTATAGACAAACATAGATAACAGATTATATTTTGATGGTCCTGGAACAATATATCATATAAAACATTCATTTTTTGTTGGTTTGTCCTGTCACTGTTGTAATATCCTGCTCTGCATTAAACATCAAATACCTTCTGAATTGACAGTGTGGACAGACAAATGGTTTGAAGAAGAAGGAAATTTGGGTGAGTTAAGGACCAGGGGCCCCACTAATTAAAGTCAGAAATAAAAGTCATTAAGTTCAGAGAAAGCTGTGCCTCAGCAAAATACACAATTTGCTGAATTACAAGAACTCTTTGTCTACACATCTAATAATTATGAATGTCCAGTTCATTGGAGGTGTGCTTAGTAATAATTGAGTACTGACCCAACATAGTAATGCTGAGTGTGTATGTACATGACAGGGGTATGGGATGTTCTACTTCTGCAGCTCTATTATTCATCATGAGTGAACGACCAGGGTGCGGTTGTGTGGGTGTGGGTAGGTCGTGTGTGGTGGTGGTGAAAGTTGTGTCATCTTTTCAGAAAAATGTTAGGTATTTTCATTTTTTGTATAATATTATGGTGTATGTTTGTGTGCATGACTTTCCTCTAACAATGCATTGAGATTATGGCAACATAACCAACATGTCCACCCCCCACCCCCACCTAATTAATTATTCAACTTCTAATCAATAATACAAGATTACATTTATTATGCACATACACATGAAATGCCCCATTCTATTTTTTCACTTAAAATCAATTCCTGAGTCAAAAAAAACATATTTAGTGGTGACAGTATTCTGCCATTACATATTATAATCTTCAGGCAAACCTTTGATTTTCTCAGATTCTCCTGTGGTTAACACAGTAGAGTTGAAGGGGGCTGAATTTCCAGGTGGGCTAATGCTTCCTCTAACACACAGACCACGTAAACCTCTTACAGAGAAAACGGGGTTTAATCTGTTTCTCTCACCTCTTTAAAAGGTTGTGTTCTTTGTTTGGAATGCATGTTGTCATGCAAGTTTAGCATTCATAGTAAAACTAGGTATTTTTCACAGCTGGGGTACATTAACTGTGTTTCTCAGTGGGAGACGTTAACAAGGCCGTCTGGTGAAAGTGTCAAACATAGCTGAGAAATTACAGTTGCAGTGTTGAACTTTGGAATTTATTTAGTAATTAGTTATTCATCTAAAAATACTGCAGGAAAACAAAATGTCATCCCGTGGATTGATGAAGATTATTATGGTGAGCGTGGCCAGTAGCCAATAAGACTACTGGAATTCTGGGATTAAAATTTTAGCTACACACACCCAAGAGGAAACAGCCCCAAAAACTGTTAAACAACCATTGCTAGACCCTCATAACACTGCCATGCAATGCCTCAGAGGTCCAAAACAACCACAGGGTACATTAACACATCAAGAAGCCAGCCGACAGAAAGAGCGTGAGACAAGTTAATCAAAACAGAAGTCTGTTGTGACATTTTTTGCCATTCTAAATTCATAGTTCTCATGGAGTATGATAAATCCTTTTTAGATTTTCCAGAAAACTCCAGGGATGATGCTCAGTATTCATATCACTCTGAGGTTCAGATTGCGTTGCAGTGTACTAAACACATCCCCAGCCCTGCAGTTCTGAACATATGTCTCCCAAAACACCCTTAAAATCAAGCAGGCGTGCAAAAACAAGCTCATGCTGTCGGCATACACTGACATCAACACAGATTTTAGAGTTTGAATCAGTATGATCTTTCTGTCCTTTTTTCTGTAATAAACATATTATGCTGTGTGGTTGCTAGGGTGTTCTATGTAGTTTCATACTGAAAAAAGACCACCTTTAAATCTCTATGATATTGCTTTACTTCTTGCACATTTCGCACCATTTTCAAAGTGAAATATCAAATTAATCTTGCTAAAACCGTTGTGTTTTATTGCATTTAAAAATAATGACTACCTAGGCTAAACCCTAGCCAAAACATAACCAATAGAGTTAACGAAGAAAAGTTCTAATAAATATGCATTACTTTGAAGCAACCACGCCAATTTAGTTGCTTCTTTGCATCTTTGATTTATTTTGCAGTACTCAGACATGTGTGCTCCATAAATACCATGCTGCACCAGGTGAGCTACTGAGCAAGTTTATCAAGTCAGAAAAGCTATACAATCAAGAGCTGGTTATACGATGCAAATAGTAAAATGTGTTTGTTTACAAGTCACGCATTATGATAAACATGAAAAAAGTAATGTGCAAAGAACCATGCAAAAACTGTAAATAATTATTAATTGAAAATCTGCCACTGTAATCATAATTTGTTTGAAAAGGAAAAAAATGTAGGTAGATCCAATGTTGTTCTGCACATTCACAACAAACATGGACCACTAAAAATCCAGGAACATGAAAACAGTATGGAACATACAGGACAGGAGGGAGTAAAGGATGGGACAGTAAATCCCAAAACAATCCCATCACTAGGTGTGATGACGCTGTTTGATTGTCTTTTGGATTTCCATGGGACACATGGGGGAGGGGGGCTACACAGTCTACCTGTGGGCAGTGGCATCTGGTAGAAAGGGAAGGAATTACCGTAGGAAGGAAAAACCATCCAACCTGTTAATGTCCTCTTCCCCCAGCAAGTGCTTGGGCAGGGGGGAATATCGGCCAGGGGAGATGGGCGGAAGACTGGACTTATATTCCAGAGTGCCGTTATTACCAGGGGAAGATATATGATTTTCCATAGCGGGTGAGAATGCTGTAGAGAGACAGAGAGATACACACACTGGCTAATCATAATGCTGGCATTAAAAAAGTAAACATTTCCATTTTACTATTACATTTCTAAGCATTATTCATTTTTCTCTATTATATAATGAAGGGTTAATGTGGTAAGAATCACTCACAGTGTGTGATATCCGGCGGCCCATAGGGGTCTGAGAGATAGACATTAGTGGTTTTCCCAACCTTTAGGTATACTACATCTGACGTGTTCTTCAATATGGCCACTGCTTCTTCATGGGTCACCTCTTCTAGAGTGTAGTTATTCACCTGGGTGAAAAAGAAAACACGCGAGATGTGTTAAGCGGGCAATCCAGAGTTATGTAAACAGTTATGCTCTAGTAGTCAATGGCGATTCAGAGCTGCCAAATGTGTCTTGCCCAGTGGATTACACACAGCACTGAACTTGCTAATTAAATCAAACTCAGTCTTAAAAGAGTTTAGCAACCTCACTGGATTAAAAGCAATGGAGTTTGACACGGACTCTACAGCCAAACTTCAGGAATGTAATCAGCCAATTATGAATACAGCTTCCATTTCCCAAAGATCTCTGAGGGCTGATTCTACACGATTGGACAGTGATTTTGTTTTGTATGAAACATTCAAAAGTTACCCCAAACTCACACCCCTGGTTGAGCCCATTTGAGCTGCTTAAATAAAATTTTACATAATAGAAAAATGTCATCAACAAAAACTGCACAAAAACATGTACATTAAAATACTGAATCTAAAATTAAAAATAAAATCTAATTTAAATTGAAAAGAGAAAACTAAACCAAAAAAAAAGACAAAATGAATCAAATCAAATCAAATCAATGAAATCAGAGGTCAATGAGCCATACCATGAGCAGTCTGTCTCCAACTTGTAACCGTCCATCCTTCTGTGCAGCTCCCCCATCAATGATTTTAGTGACATAAATGCTGTTATCACCCGGGATGTGTTGGTTTCCCAGACCGCCAGCAATACTGAAGCCGAGCCCTATAGGATTTTGAGAAATGACAAATCAAAATGATAGCTGTGTCCCCCCATAGATGCAGTAACTGACTACTAGTAATAAACAGCACTCAAAACTCTCTCCGAGCAGAAAGTACTGTATACACTTTCCTCAAACATAATTTTAGTTTCTCAATTTCCTAGAGGAGAAAACAAGTGTGGCATTGTAGAGTGTTTTGGATTTGAGGAGTCTACGGTGCCTGAAGCTCTTTCTCCAAATTTGTGCAAGTGCTGCTGTGTGTGTATGTGTGATGCATCTCCCTCTGTGTGTTCTGAATAATGCATCAAATCTGTCTTTCTCAGGATATACAGTAGTTCTGTTAATTGCTCCGCCCCAAACAGCAACCAGCAAAAGAGTACTTGAAAACTCTCAGGTTTAGTGGAGTTTCAAATCTTGATTTGTTTTCCATTTCTCTTCACACCCTAGATATGAATGTGTACATGGAGTAAAAGCCTATATTCTTTTATAACAGCAGAAATCTGAAAAAAAAATGGATGCAAACTAGGAATGTGCAAAACTATGAACAAACAAAACTAAAGTAACATTTTCTTTTGCAGAGCAGTCAAGAACCGTGATACCTCCCTAACGCAAATGGTGACAAACAGCTCAGGTTTTACGGTAATTGTAAATCTGAAACCTTTTGGTCCTTTTACGAGTTTGATTTCGGTGACGGTTTCCAGCATTGGTCTCCTCCTGCGCACATAGAGCCTCACAATCGATCCGGCCGCTTTCAGAGCCTCCACCGCCTTACTGTGAGACACCTCCGAGACATCTGCCTCGTTCACACGCAAAATACAGTCATTCACTCTGCGGAGAGAAATAAGAGCGAGGGGTGAGTTTTCAGGAGTCCTCAGTGCGTGGTGAGCCTCCTGCAGAGAGCTCCAGATCACAGCAGCCTATGCTCCAAAGACAGCCGCCTCCTGGGGCATGCTCACATAGAGCAGCTGAGACCCAGCAAACAAGCACACACACTCAACCAAATCATGAACACACACACACACACACACACATGCAAGTTTCTTCTGTTGCTTCATGTTATTCCAGACAGACTTGATGATGGTGAGATCAGATCTCTGTGTGGAGCACTGGCTGCTGTCAGACTCCTTGTGCAAACAAAAATCTCACTGGATTATTACATTTACTGGCAAAAATAAAGTTTGGAAATGTAAACTGATATTTCCTACTGACACACTACAGCAAAATATAGAAATAACTGACTTAAAACAATTTTTAGTTTGTGAAAATACTAGTGGCATCAGACTTTTGCACAGTACTGCAGCCTCCAATCTTTAAAGCCTGCATGATTTATCCAGAGACTGTTCCACTTCCAACACTCCCAAAGTCAAACAAGGGTAGATCAGAAAAAAAAAAAAAACCATACACAATGTAATTGCTTCTCAAAATGCTGTTCACCTCCAGCTCACGATAAATCTTTCACGGCTTACTGGCAAATGTTCAAAGTGTCGTATTCTTTTAAAAGAGAGAATGCAGAATATGGGGAGCATGGGAAAGGGAATGGAAAGAGAAAGAGAGAGAAAGACGCTTGCGGGTATAAAGCCAAATACTGAACGTTAAAGTGGCGCAACTTGCCCAGAGAAAATGAGCAAGACGAAGATTGGTGATGCTCCGAGCCCTGACAGATCTGACTGAGAACGAGAGGGTAAAAGAAAACAGCCAAGTCATGGAGCAGAGCAGGGCAAAAGGCTCAGACTGGGCTGTCACAAGCAGCTGCTGTTCGGAGTGCTGCACACACATGCATACAAAACACAGAAAGATTTGCTCTCTCCCCAGCACAATCTAATTACGCTTCCCTCTAATAAAACAACCCTCTCAATCAACTCCTGAACGGTCCTGACATGAATTCCAAACACATCCAGCCAGGAATAGAAACCCTACAGCTCACCAATATCAATTAAACCTTCAATCTCTTCAGGAAATAGCCAGAGAAATCTTATTGTTCAAAGAATGCTCTTTCATAGATCAGGAGACTTAATTGAGTTCTGCAATATTATTGAATAAAATGTTCTACTAAATAAAAGAGATAATTGAAATAAATGAGATAATTGTTGGCAAACAGCAAGAGTGTCGAAAAAATGTATGTGGGTAGTGTCAGATCATTTATTGTTCGTGGAATGAAAAATATTTAAATTAATATTCAACAAAACTTTTAATTGAAAACCAAATAATAAAATAAAAGAAATACCAGGAACAAAGACAATTGTACAAATATCTTGTAAGTTCCACAAAAGAATGAAAGTCATACAAGTATGGAACAACACGAGGGTGAGTAAACAATACAACCCACATTTTTAGGGTGAACTATCCCTTTAATTTCATCATTCCTTCTGTAAGGTGTCACAATTTTTTTTATTTAAAAGTAAAATCTCACAAAATGAGAAAATAATCTTTGATTCTTAAATATAAACATAAAATGTATAATGCATACTTGTTTGTTTTTACCCTGTGGAAGACTGACATGATAGTGATTTGGTCAGGTCTATTCGTTATCCCCACACATGCCACCACAGACAGTTTTTGTACAGTTTTTAAAGTACCTCTTAGTCAGAGTGTGTGGAAGTCAGCAGAAAACTTTAGATACTTCGGCTCTCCAGAGAGACATTAGGACTGTGATAAACAGCCCGCTTTCAATCATTTACAGCAGCGAGAGGCAAAGGGGGAAGGAAGAAGAGTGAGGGAGGAGGAAAGAAAGACATTGCTCTACAAAGCCAGAGCAATAAGCGAGGTCATTATGTTTCGAAAAAAAAAGAAGAAAATTACCTAGTGATCTACTGAATTTATCTCAATCTTGGAAAGAAACAGTATTATTTCATTCGACAATTCATCAATTCACCAAACTATTTAAAATCAAACCCCTGCCCACCTGAGTCTGCCATCTTCAGCCGCCGCTCCTCCAGGGATGATCTTTGTGATGAAGATCCCAGGATCATCGCCGATGTGAGGGTTATCTGTACCACCTGCTATACTGAATCCCAGCCCTGAGTTACCCTGAGGAAACACACACACACACACAGACAAATATATGAAAGATGGACTGGCCCCTTTATAAGACCTTTGCTTCAGTGAAAAGAGCCTGAATAACAGAACCACAATAGAATGAATGAAAGAGAGATTATTTTTGTAGGAGGTACACTTTGCTACCCATGACTCATCTGTGTTTACAGTTTAGCATGGCACCGGCCTCTTAGCAGCGCAAACTCACAAATCAAAGCCTGTCACAACCGTGGGTGGCTAGAGCCACATTTAACATCTCTGAGAAGTAAATAGGCTAACAGGCTAATATTTTGAAGTGACGTGTTTATGATGGGACTCTCCAGGGTGATGCCTTGGTATAATAAACAGGCTTTTAAGCTTTAAACAAAGTGAATCATGGGGAGAATTCATCTTTGCTGATTAGAGATGTGCCCTGGCTGTGTTGAGAGTTTGTATTTGCTTTATATAGACAGCAAAGTTACGAAAAGGCAATACCAAAACATTAGCATCAGGGTGGAGAGATGGTTTTAAAGTGAAAGAGAGAGAGAGAAATGGGTGACAATAACAGATAAGCCCCTAGCAGCAGAGTTATCCAATTTTCTAGCTTGTAATCTCAGTTGAGTCTGCAGAAGCCCCTGAATGTACACTTTCAGCCTCCTGGCTCCAGGGTCGGACAAATCTGCACTCCCTCTGGTAGTTGACCTTTGCTATTGTCCGTGCTCTGTGTCTAGTCATGTGGATCCAGTTGCAGATGCCAGAATGTAATCTGCAGCCGTATAATTCTCTCTCTCTTTGCCTCTCTCACACTGCCTCTACACTTGCAGATAAAGCATATACAGTACATTGGCCCAATTAAGAGGGTTCTGTGAAATCTGTCTAAATGAAAGCTAAAGAGTTTGTATATATAATGAATTATAAAAGTATTCTTATAGTTACAACAATGCATTCATAAATATGTATACATGGAAACGTAATATGTCAGTGTTTGCATGAATAAATATCAATAGTTTTATAATAATCTGTAGAAAAAGGTTTATATGAAGTATTGCATTGACAGGAGACCTAATATTATGGTCAGGCAATTTCCCTTTTTCGAGAGCTTTTCCACATAGTGACTAGACAAATCTAAAAAGCAATCATCATTAACTCAAATGATCTCACATTTAAAGTCATTACTAATCACAAGATAAGCTCATTCTGGGACTGGTCATGTTTGTTGGTTATGTGTCAAGATCATGCTCCCAAGGCAAGCTGTGAATGACTGGATTATCAGACAGAAGAATCCACACAAGCATAAAATAAGACATATCTATGGATGTGTACTGTGTGAGAGAGAGAGAGAGACAGACACTTACCCGCTCTAATGTAATCTCTTCAAATTCATATTCAATTTCTGTCCCATTTACCTATTGGAGGGAGAAAAAAAATCCCATTAGATATGTTCGCGGATGCAATTCAAATAGGGTATTAATAGGGCTGTAGTACTCGAGTCCGGTCTTTGAATTTGCACTCGGACTTGTCTCGGACTTGGCCATTGGACTCGCCAAGTCTTCTAGTTGGTCTCGACCGAGTCCATCAAAAATATAAAATAAAAAATTTCTCCTTCAAAACAAAACCACATTTGCATGATGTCGCGACTGAAAACGTGTGGAAAACGCTAGGCGCGCCGCTCTCCTTATTTCCAAAGCACTGTAGCCTGCGCTCGCACTCCAGTGGCGTCTGCTGTTGCTGGGCAACCATGACCCGCTCTCCATGATGACGCAGAAGTTTCAGCAAAGAATAAACGGAATTCCAGCTCTTAAAATCACTTGCAGTAGCTAATAGATTCATTTAAAAAATGGCTATCCTTGTACAACTATGATCATCTGTTTCTCCATCTTGCCTTAGCTTTCAGTATTGTTCCGGGAAAGAATGTGCATGACCAGTGGTGAACTTACTGCGACCTGAAAAGTTTAGATGTTTCTAATTTAATTTTCTACCTGTTAGATTGTGTTTTATTTACGTCTACACCTAGATAGCCTTTGATAGCCTAGATAGCCTCTTTTTTTTTATCAATAAACGCGTATTAATGTATAGCCTTATGCAACAATTACATATGTAAATTTTAAAAACTTTATATATGACATTACATATTTACATTTTCATGTAACAGCCAGTATTTGTATCTGTAAAAATCACAAAATTTTTCCTATCTGCATTCGGATACAACATCGTACAGCTAGGCCTACTTGATAAGACTGTTATGACTTTTTATATATTTTTCGTAGTTATCACTGAACAAGTATGTCGTGTTAAACTGACATAATTATTAATTTCTAAAATAATATTTATCATGCAAGCAGAGAGATGTCATGACAAACGTGTCATAGTGATCATTTGAACACGACTGAATCCATTCAATGCACACATTCTCATTACGCAGAAAACTTTGAGCGAGTCTTAATGTTAATGAACTTCACTAAACAGATGTGTGTGTTCCACGCAAACCAGCAAAAGGTAAATACATGTAGGACAAGTACACAATGTATCCGTATCTAAGCTGATTATTAGCCTACTCTTGAGAGAGAACTGATTTGGTTTTTGAGAGACGCGCAGCGCGGCTGTTTGATTGGTGAGCGCGCTGTGCTTATTCCATTCATTCGTATCATGGTAGCCTAAGCTTTCAATATTTGCCTTTTAAATATATACAAATAATATAACGTGTAGCTATGATGTATTATTATAGGTAAAATTACTCTTGCAACGCTCTGATTTCTGAGAGATAAACAGAGAGGCGACAACAATGCGGTGTTTGATTTACGCTCTTTTCACTCATAAAGTTTACATTCATTCACTCCTGGCGCTGATCCCATGGCTCACCTGTTATCTAGCAAACACCAGACTCTGTCAGCTTCAGCCGAGTACTCAGGCAGAATTATTCCTTGAGCGTTATTCGTTTTTTAAGCCATTATCCGTGCCATTCCGAATAAAGTATTCGGCTTCAGGCACAACCCTAATTATTACATTACATATTTTATTTTGACATGCAACATAGATAAGGTCATATAGTAACAGCTCCACGCAATATTGTAATTCTAAAATTCACGTCGTACTTGCAAACACTATGTATGCATTATGGTTAATGCATGCTGGAGTAGTCGATTGTTTCCGACAGAGCTCGACTAGATATGACAAAAATTTCGCTGTATTTATGTGCGCATGTCCAGTAGAGCCAAACGTATCCATTCTAGCCTTGCTGCGTGCATTTGTCATATCTTGAGCTTTGCGTGTGTCTGTGCACTGTGCCAATTAGGCATAGTCATATACATTTTTGACCACAGATATAATGTCAACAAAAAATAAAGTACATAAAAATTATTTGACCTTACAGTTCCAAACTTTGTTTGTTTCTCCAAGTTTAGCTCCCAGGGTCGGACTGGGGGTAAAACCACTCATTAGCAAGGCCCCAAAGGAAGAGAGGGCCCTTGAAAAGTATGAATCTGAAATATATATTTTTTACCTGGATATTTTCATGTGTGGGGGCCATGGGGGCCCATCAGGACTGCCTATGCATAGGGCCCAGGATCTTGTTTAACGCCCCTGTTAGCTTTAACCCTAATTATACACACTCAAGCTCTTACTAGACACACTAATCGTCCAGGTGTTTTAAGGCCTTCAGGACATTGGCCCTCCAGGATGTAGTTTGGAGACCCCTGTCCTACAGAGTTGTTACTTTGCACATGGTTTTTGATCATTACAAATAATAATGTAAAATGATTTTCTTAGAATAGGAGATATGCTTTCTCTTGCATCACAAACATTATCAGTAGTTAAGTATGTGGTCTTGAAGAGGACCCTTTTTTCTTTCAATTTGACTCGGTCTTGGACTTGGACTCGAAACTTTTGGACTTGGACTTGACTTGGACTCGAACCTCTTTGGACTCGGTCTTGACTCGGTCTCGACTAGTCCTGGACTTGGACTTGACTTGGACTCGACAAAGCCGGACTTGACTACAGCTCTAGGTATTAATCACATGAAATATCTAACTGTGACGCCACAATGACATCCTAAACCAGCAGCAGCCAAATGATGTGGAGAGAGGTTCACAACAGTTCAAAATATTTTGTGAGAGCTAAAGTACTAAATTGAAACCTATCATGAGACAAATGATATGTCAAATAACCTCTTAAAAACATCAGCATTCAACTCATTCTCCTTCAATGAATCGGGAATGGGGCTTTCATACATATCTTCAGCAGATATTGAGCCTAATTGCTCACTGCATTAGCTGGAATTGTCTAAATCTGAGTTCGAACACTATAATCCATAATCATTTACCTGCTTGTACAATGGGACCGGGCCTCTGAGGCAGACATGCTGACTTAGGCAGGTCTTAAGATGAATTCATACTGAACGTACAGTTAGAAATGGCAGTGAAAGACAACTAATCCAATTTCAAGTTCCATTTTAAATGAGGCTCATCTTCGTGCTTGATTGGAGACATTCATCTTAATTATTCTTTAATAAGTGAAGCAAATGCAATTGCTGTAAGGTGCTCTAATACATGTTAAAGCATTTTTAAGCAGTATGGCTGCGCTCACGTTCATATTTTGAGCATACAAACATGCTCCACACTCAACTGTTTCAGAAGACCTACAAGGACCTGTCTACAATGTACACAAAATTACTAAAATGTTCCTGGTCTAACTGTGATTCATCAAAAAAATTTAATAAAAATAAAAAATAAAATAAGCTAATAACAATAATATCAATGTATTATAACTATAAAATAAGTGCACTCTACTGAAACAATCTGTGTACGTTTTTACAATGTTTTAGAACTTTTTAACTAATTATTTTTCAACTATTAAAGTTTTATTTTCTATTACCAGCATAATTTCACAGGTGCTATCCATAGAGTGTGTTGTGAACAAGGACATTTTATGTTGAAGTGCCTTGATAATAAGGCAGCCCTGGCATTTACAGTGAGTGTGCATGTTTCACATTTTGACTTTTTTAATGCTGAGGAGAGTATTTCAGACATCTGGAGAAAGAGAAACAGTCATTCATGGCTAATTGAAACCCAGTGAACAAGTTCATTTATGCCTCAGCCACCTCAGCTGTTCAACAGAGAGAAAGGGAGAGAGATATAGCTGAACACTGTCTCACTGCTTTCCTCAGAGCGACATGACCTTTCATTTACAGCATTAGTTGAAGCCTCTAGACTATACCTGCTCTTAAGCAGGAGGACCAAACAGATGTCAAGAGCTCAGAGCTGAACGATGAGCACCTCACTTCACAACATTTCTCAAATGGATTCATTTGTTGAAATCTGGATGACACTCATGAGTCATGCAGGAAGATTTGGTAACGCATTTAGTTGATCCAGAGTCAACACAAGGATGAATTACTTAAGAGGGCATCTGGAATCCTAGATCGGGCATGAATTACCCCAAAATAAAATTGGGGTTAAATGCTAAAATTAGTGGTTCTCTTCATACATGATTAGCAATTTCATATTACTGCTTACTGATAAAGTGGTGTGAACCTCACTGTAGAGTGATAAGGGTCAATATCAACTTCAAACTCCCAATGACTTTACTTTAAGAAACCATGCAATATAGAAACTCAGTGTCAGTGGATGCAGACTATATATTAACACAGGGATCCCCAAAGAACACTACCAGCCAAGATGAACACCTAGAGTACATCATGCTCTGCAACTGCTTGAATAGTGAATAAGGCTACAGTATACAAACACAATCAGGAAAATAATTAATGGATCTGATAACTGATGGGTGAGCATGAGAAACCAATAAGACGGAGGAAATGAGATATTTAACAGCTGCGCTCATTAGAACGCTCATTAGAACACCTCTTATCAACCGAGTAAAGACACGATAATCAAACGCACTTCATTTGGTCATTAAATACGGAGAACTTTTCTTTAGGTTTGGAAAAACATGGCTTTTCCATCTTCCCCCTGAAGAAATGACCCAATTACTGGGCTTTGAGTGGCATTAGCATTCGGAGCCGCACAGTGTTGCAAATGTGAGACGCTGGGGACCAGGGGAGAGTGCAGCTGCAGAGGGGACGGTGGGAGGGGAGTTCACCATGCAGCATCCGGGGTGTAAAAGCTCACATTAAACTGGTGAGTCACTGCGAATGTGGCACCAAACAAACTCGCGAATGTACGATGTGCCTGAGCGTGTTCATCCACACAGTTTATGAAGAGCGGGTCATGTTTCCATGACGACTGTTTGACTACAATGCAGGAACTGGACACTTTTAAGCAGAAGCTTTCCCTTTGGGGTTTCGGCTGATGGGATGGCATATTTTTACGCCCATCGCAGTGATTAAACACAAAATATCCCTCGGGCGTGACATAATAAGACTCGGTTTCCTCAAAACACACCCACGTGGACTAATTAGCACTACGAACTAACCACTGTTATTCTTGACAGCTAATGGACAAAAAAAAATTCATTTTGCTGAAGCTAGGCGGATGTTATTTAAATCACACTGACTCAGTAATACTTTATTAATCTTGTCATCCCCCATGATTATCTTTAGCACTCGTTCTAGATTAGCTCTGTTCCCACTACAGTTACAAAGGGAGCACAGTGGAGGCTTCATAATTTACAGCACTTAACCAGATTTCTAAACTGGTTTAAAACTAGGCAACACTGGGCTGAGATTGAAACTGTAGTGTCTACTGAATATTCATTGTTTGTGCATATTCCAATTGCAGTATTTTAAAGGAGTTTCAAAATTAGTGAATTGTCTTTTCATCTATTTTCTATGCAGCCACTTTCTAAAGCAGCATCATGGAACTATACAAATGATCTTTTTTAGACTGAGTTTAATGTTAGCATGTTGCTAAGCTAACGATACGCTAAGCAAATACTCATTAAAACAGTGCATTTTTTCGAGATAATATATTTTGAGATAATATATTAGTACTTTGTGGTATTAAATAAACGGCTTCAATTATTTTTTTTAAATGTTTAAGATGAAAATGAAGTGCTCATCAAGGATAGATCTATTTAATCAAAAACAGTTATAATGTCAAACATTACAATTTTAAATACATTTCTATCTACTTTCTATTTTAATATATTTGAATGTAATTTATTTCTGTCATGTTTAATGCTAATGAAACATTTCTATTTATTATTAATGTTAAAAACAGTTGTGCTGCTTAATATCTTTGTGGAAATAGTGATGAATATTCACTGATCATTCAATGAATATGATTCTTTGATGAATATAAAGTTTAAAAGAAAATCATTTATTTGAAATATAATAATTTCATAAAATACATGTTTTCACTGTCACTTTTGATCTAATGTATTCTTGCTAAAAAAAAAGAAAGACAAATTTTTTTCACCATTTTTAAATTGTAGTGTATTATGTCTAATATAAACGCTGCCTTAGATTTAGCTCAAAATAAGGTATTTTAAAAACTGTACCTTACAAATAACTACTCATCTTTATACCAATATCCTATGTTATATTTCACAACCTTTTCGGAAAAGCTGTTTATTTCGACAGCTTTGCAGCCTAGCCTACTGAATATTTCTTTAGTATCAAACATCTGACAGTTTCATACACTCTTGCATTTCTTCAACATATTTCAGAAGCATCAACAGATGGAGATGTTTCTCATTTTTTTAATCACTCCAAAGAAACATCTGTCTCTTAAGCTTGATTTTCAACTAGCTTGACAATTGAACTTGACGATTCCTTGATAAGCAGCACAAAGCCCATGTAGCATTTAACCTGAGGCAAATCTGCATTAAATCAACCAAGGTTCCTTTTAATAACTTGAACAGATGATACTGTGTAGGGTGAGCGAATGTGTCTGGAATAAATGTATTGCATGAATACATGCATAATTGGGTTGATTTGGTCCTTTCCTCTGGCTTTACTGCAGCACCTCTCTCTTTTCACTCTGGGATAATGTCGTGTCTTTCTCCACAAAGACGACTTGATAACTATTTTACAATTTGATGATTTTGTATATCATATATATATTTTGTATATTTGATATAATTTTGTATGATTAGTGTATACGATGTGTGGTCCACCCCTAAATAAAATCGTTACCGACTGTAAACAGATTGTATGAAAACAAAACTCCCAAAACTCAGATAGATTGAAGATTAAGTAAAAGCAACATATGGTAAATCCCAGTGAAGTCTTATCAAACATTTTAGGTTTACAGAAACATTAATATTGTAGCAATGACGTTTCTCAAGTTCTCAGCAGAAGAAAAAAAGGTCAGTGAATCTGTTCTACTTTAGAGATTTGCATTTTGGGAGCACAGAACACGAACACACACACACACACACACACACACACCATGTGTTTTTAGGCTAAACTCAGAGTGAACACCTGCTTTACTGGAGTAATCCATCATTGTTTTCTTTTCACAGAACTCCATCTTCTCTTGCTTGTTCTCTTATATTAGGATATTAGGAAAAGGTCTTTCAGAGACAGATTGCTGCTTAAACCAGCTCATAATCATCGTAATCTCACTCATATTCCAACACATGTCCACAGTGGGCTTTAAACTGAAAACAGCAGGAAAAAGAAGAGAGACAAGAAATTAAACCGTCTTAACAGCATTAGGTGCGTTGCTGGACTCTGGATGTCATGGCCGATCTCTCGCTGTTGATAGAATTACGGTGCTTTGACTAAAACAAGACACATCCACAGTCATCTGGATATGCCTCAATGTTAATATTTCATTACTGAGATGCAGGCAGAGAAACACGAAAGAAAGAAATTTAATTATCCCCAGTGAAGGGTGTGAGTAAGAGGCGTAAAAGTCACTTTGTGCCGAGTGCTTATCGCTTTGTGTTGGTGTCTGATTCAACACTGCTCCCCCCCTCTGTGTTCTTTCATTCACTTCAATCGCCTGTTCGGTCATATGCTCAAATCGTGATGTTTTTTTTCACATTTATCGAACTCTTTCACTCTGATCTAAAGCATAGTGAACAGGCAGTGACTTTCTAATGCAGCATATTAACTCAAATGGCATCTCATAATCAACTGATTTGAAAGGCTCTACATAGGTACCATGCAAAATATGTTTATCTGATCCGATTCCTGTTTTAAACCATTCATCAAATCTCTCTCAAACAGTTGACTCCATACATTAATATTTCAAACCCCTAAAAGAATAGGTGCATAATGTCATGAGCATGCAATAAATAAATGAAAAATCAAAACTCACGTATGGTACAGACTCCAAAGTGTCCGTGTTGACAATAATTGGAGCAGGACTTGCCTGTGAAAAGAGAGAAAGGGAAGGCGAGAGGCATGGACGGAGGGGAAAACAGAAAGAGATAAAGATCAGAGTGGATCGGAGATGCGTGAACTGGCCTAGATTTGAATAAGGGATACAGCTGAGCTCACAAATGCCATGATGAAGAACACAACTTCAAAACGACAGTCGACAATGGAAAACAACATATTTACAGCACACACACCGATTAGATGAAGGATGAAAAAACATGGCATCATTTAGGAGTATGATCACTGCTGAAAAAAAGTTTTTATGAATGTTGAAATTGTTTATATCTCTCCCTGTTTCTTTCTGGTGCTATTTTGCTAGTTTCTGATTACAACACAAAGTCATTAATTTCTCCCACACAGCAGCGAGGCCAGAAAATCTCTAAAATCAGTCTATTCTATACCTTCTCTGTTATTTTTCTGCGTGTTGAGACCCCTTCATTAGCCTTTATTAGAAAATATTATCTCATTTTACACAGCATAATGTACAGCTGCACAATTCACTGTGCAATAACCGCATACTTAAGCAAAATTGTACCTTTTATAGGTAATAATCATTTCTGTGGTGCTGGAGGCAAGAATAAGTCTGCAGAATAAAACCTGACAAATACATATTTACAAACTATATATATAAGAAATATGATGAGACAGACACAATTATGTTTTATAATAAAAACTATTATTATTTGAATGGGTAAATATGCAGTCAGTTTGGGTGAACCTTATATGACCTCAAATATGAACCAAATTCAGATGACAAAGACACAAAAGTGACAAAGACATCTGTAACATTACAAGCATTACAAAAGATTTAGATTTCAATAAATGCAGTTCTTTTGAACGTTCTATTCATCAAAGAATCCTGATTTAAAAAAAAGATTATCTGTATCAAAGTTAACATGGTTAAATATTAAGCAGAACAACTGTTTCATCATTGATATTAATAAAATAAAGTTTCTTCGGCACAAAATCAGCATTTTAGAATGATTTCTGAAGGATAATGTGACACTGAAGACTGGAGAAATGGTTGATGAAAATTCAACTTGTGACCATAGGAATACATATAACAATATATAATAAAAATAAAACAATTACTAAACATTTTGATGTACTAATATTTCAGATTTTAAAAGGTTTTTACAATATTTTTCATCAAATAAATGCAGCCATGGTGAGCATATGTTACGTTAATGAACTTTTGTTTCCTTATTTGGTCACCTTCCTTTTCTTGTTTTGGTTAATTGATTATTCCCCACCTGTCTCCAGTTCCCTCATTACCTTCTGTGTGCTTAAATACCCTGTCTGTTTAGTTCTTCTTCGTCTGTGATTGAATGTATATTGGTTTATGTCAAAGCTGTTATTTGTTATATTGTGAAGTTAATGTAATATAGTATAATATAATATATATAGTATAATATGTAATATAGTTATTCTCCTTCGTGTTCTAGTAAACTCTTCATTTTGATCACCATCCTCCTCAAGCACTTTGTCTTTCGTTTAGCATACACTCAACTTGTAACAGCATAAGAGATCTCTTAAAAATAAAAATAAAATTGTGGCTAAATATTCTGACACAGACTTTTGCTATCATTCACAGGGGAAAAACAATGTCAGCTCTCCTTCAGCTGAGCATTATTATTATTAATAGAGAAAGTTGAAACTAACAACAGCATCTGATCTCACCAAACAGTTCATCATATGCTTTGCCGATTTTGACGACAAATATGATACAGCAGGCTTTATAGGGTTAAGTACACACAGCGGGCATCTCCCACACAAGGTGTTTTTGTAATGAATGACATGGTGGGATCAACAACAGAAATGCGCCATCTAGCTGGAGCTATTATCTACTGATGAGGTCCATCACGGCGTGGCAGACAAACATTAAAGTGATAAAAGAGATAATTGCAGCGTTACCTCAAAATATGACAGTTTAATGGTGGGAAATAAAAAGCAAACAGAACGTAATTGAGCAAAAGCTAAGTTTAATATCTCTCTGGATGACAAAGAGCAAAACTGGCCTTTTCAGAAAGTGAATCATAAAGAGGGTGTCCTCTGAGACTCATACACTCAGAGAGATGACTCCAATTTTCAACTAGTATGACACTAAAATACTAGTCGTAAATGTGAAGACAGCTCTTGCATATTGCAGATTTCAGGTTCTATTGAATTATCTTGAATATTAAGTTGATATTCTGAGCTATATAATTCTAAAGCCATATTTTAATTTGAATTCATCTTTGTTTAAACATTAAAAACTCCTGCTAGGTGGTACAATAAATTAATATGACTGCATTCATCAATATGGAAATGATATGCAGATTTATTTTAGATGAACATCAGGTTCATCAGCACTCTGTCTGCCACTATGTTATTAAGTCTATGGATATGAGGGTCTATGAACTTTTCTTCTGAGATAAATATAAAAACCTTGACTGATTATCACTGAAGAGCAAATATGACATCAAGAAATGATGTCATTTTATATTTATGAGGCTTTGAAGTATTTGGTGTCCTGACAATGAAATTGAATATGGTTTAGAGTAATTTAAGGTACTGATAGGTAGTAGTTATTTTGTTCTTTCAGGAAGTAATCAATACAAAATAGTACTGTGGTGCTATCGTTGTACACACACACACACACACACACACACACACACACACACACACACACACACACACACACACACACACACACACACACACAAACACACACAAACACACACACACACACATAACTTTGTCTACTTTGTATGTTGTGCATTTTTAAAATACTTTTTGTATAATGTTATTTGCCATTTTCTTATCAAGTTTTTATTATTTTTTATTATCTGTATTGTCTTGCATTGACATTCTTTTTGTGCTGTGGAAGCTTCTGTCACTAAAACAAATTCCTCATAAGTATTAACATTAGGCATGGGAAGATGCAACGATATTAAAAAAGTGTGCATTGGCTACAAGTTGACATTTGTATTGTGATGCATCTTTTTTCAACATATTTGCATCTGTAAAAATTAAAGTCCCAAAAAATTGCTTGAAATAACCAAAAAAATCAATTGCGGCTAAAGCAGTTCCATAACGACTACTTATTTTTATGCAATCACACTAATTTGTGCACACTTAGAGCCCTATCATACACCTGGCACAATGTAACGCAGGGCGCAGCGCAAGTGTGTTTGCTAGTTTCAGTCTGGCGCCGTTCGCATGTTCACGTCCAGCGGCACGTCGTTTAATTATCAAATGCATTTGCGCCCATTTGTGCGCCCATAGGCGTGCTGGTCTAAAAAAGAGGTGTGTTCAGGCACATTGCTGGTGCATTGCTATCGTAAGGAGCTGAAAATAGACTGAAAATAGACCATAGACCAACTCAAACCTGGTCTAAAGTCTAAAGTCAGTGGCGCAGAAATGTTGTTATTTAAAGAGCTCGTTGGTAGAAAATGCACCTCTGGGCGGGCCCACAGTGTGCGTTGAATTTGTTTATTAGATGGTCTGCTCACGCGCTTTAACTTCACGCACAAGCAGATCAGTTTCTTCGCTTTAGAAGCATTCAGCTTCGAATTCTTCAAATTCCGCCATGTAAATAGCGATCCACCATTGCGTAATCGTTTCTCACTCTTAAAGGGAATAGGAGATGACATTCTGCTTGGTTTACTGAACATTACGCCCATTACTCATTAAGAGAGGGGACAACCCATTCCAAAAATGTGCCCTGGAGCACAGACCATTTTTCCGTCGTTAAAATAGTGCACCTGCGCCAAGTGCTTTACACTTTGCGTTTAGATCGTAAAAATAGGGCCCTTATTCTTAAGCAGCCCTTAATGTTGATCATGGATCAAATCGATCCACCATGGACCCCTCAATACAGTAAAACTGCACTGAGTGGCCTATTATTGTGGCCAGCCTAAGGCACACCTGTACAATAATCATGCTGTCTAATCAGCATCTTGATATGCCACACCTGTAAGGTGGATGGATTATCTCAGCATAGGAGAAGTGCTCACTAACACAGATTTAGACAGTTTTGTGAACAATATTTGAGAGAAAAAGGCCTTTTGTGTACACAGAAGAAGTCTTAGATCTTTGAGGTCAGCTCATGAAAAATGGGGGCAAAAACAAAAGGGTTGCGTTCATAATTTTGTTCAGTGTATAAAAGGTACTGTACAGCTGTAATAAAACCAGAGAGAAAGGCTGCTAGAAACTGTATATACAAAAAAAAAATCTATATTAGTAGTATGTTTTAGAGTCAAAGCTTGATCTGGGCCTATGTTAAATTTGCTTTATGAAACAAAATCATTTGACAATGAATCACTGAAAATAAGCCTGGCTTATTTGGTATACCTGCTTTAGAAGTGATATTTTTTTTTCGATTCTATCGAATCGCATTGAGATCAGATCTCTGTGTGGAGCACTGGCTGCTTTCAGACTCCTTGTGCAAACAAAAATCTCACTGGATAATTACAATTAATGGCAAAAATAATAATAAAGTTTGGAAATGTAAACTGATATTTCCTACTGACACACTACAGCAATACATATAAATAACTGACTTAAAACTATTTTTTGTTGGTGAAAATACTGGTGGCCTAAGACTTTTGCACAGTACTGTATTTATTCTAAAACATAACAATAATACTGAATGATTCTTAGCAATGTAATGTAAAACTAGGCGTTGTAAGGTCCATATATGGTGATTTTGGGAAGGAGACACATGATCTTCACCTGACTGTTATTCATAAAGGGATTTTCCCACAGGATCTGGAGTAAAATTTTTGTGTGTATACATAATCTAGCTTTTGTGCATATGTACACCTTTAGAATTTAAATCTTTGGAAAGTTTTATAAATGAGGACCCAAAGAATTAATATACAGAAAATAGAGAAGCTCAATGTACAGTAAACATACGGCATCTATTCTCAATAAAATGCACACTGCAAAATAGCACTTAGTTAAACTTAGTTAAAACCCAAGCTGGACAAAATGTAACAGATTTGAATAAATCTGTGTAGAAAAAGTGATTTAACAGGAACACAGACTCTTTGTTGATGTGTTCATTAATTCAGTCTCTAGAGTAGACACAATCGGCTGAAGTGGCCGTTGCCCATTTCTAGTGTTATCTGTGTGGAAGTGCTTGCAAATGCACTGATGCAGAGCACGACCGGCCTCTTTCAGCCAGCGCTCACGTGGCCCATCTGAGCACAGAGGTGATGGCATTACATAATCAACTGCACACACAGCTCTCAATCAACATTAAGGGATACAAAATAATGTATGTGTGTACACATTAAAAATGGTAAGGCACGGTATAGAATGGAACAGCATATTGTATACCATGGTTTTTTAAGGCTAAAGATGCAAGAAAGAGATCAGATGCTGTGTCTGAATCCACATTTAATATGAAAAGTGTGTCTGTGTGTGTGTGTGTATGTGTGTGTGTGTATTTATGGTGTAAGACAGACCAGCTCTGCAGAGTTTAGAGAAAGAGAGCACAAACACAAGCATCTTAAGGGCTTATTGTGGAGCCAATCTGGGGCAGACTTTCTGCTTCAAGCATCTTTATGCCTCTGCAGAGTTGGGAAAGGACTTGGTAAACAAAAGTGTCTGTTTTCAACACATCAGCATTTTAGGACAGGTAAGGTGCAGGCTAATACAAGATCAAGAAAGTGCCTGGGTTTAAACTCAGAGTTTATGCTACATTATATATCTTAAAACATCACATCAGATTTCTCTAATACTTTTCTAGCTAGTGGGGGTCTTTTGAAACATATTTTAACATTGTGTTTTGTGCAGATATTTACGAGGTCCACACAGGCTTGTCGCCTCAAAAATGCATGTGGAGTGCATTGGAATTCAGGCAAAACATGATAAATAAAGTGTGGCATATCTAGGAACCCATCAATACTAAGGTTAATTGTGTGCTAATAAGCACAGTGGAATAATTACAGTTGTCCTTATAAATGCTAGCAGTTCACCCTAGCTGAGAGAACTGCACCTTGGTGAATAAAATTGCATGAGTGATGAATGTAAACATCAATTAAACTACTCATCAAACATTTTTAAATCTATTTGCAGTATGTCACCAGATGAAAAATATGCTCTAGTGAAACAAAAGGACTTGTCATGAGCATTTAAAAATAGAACTGAATGAAGATAAATAACTACAGTATCCTGTCCATTTTGCCCTTTGGAAAACAGTATAACAGCAAATGGTATTATATACCACAGAAGAGTAAATGACTGTCAATTAGTCTACATAGTTTGCACTTTGCTTATCCAATGTAACATATGATGATAAATAATGATCGGTCTGCAGATGTGTTATGTGCTGCTCAAAGAGATCCTGCAATGGTGTTCAGAGCCTCGGCTCTTGTCCCACTTTACCACTCTCAATAATTCAGGCCACAAAAACTATACATAGAGCTACCACACCACCGTCAATAATGCACA
Source organism: Carassius auratus (assembly GCF_003368295.1). Lineage (NCBI taxonomy): Eukaryota > Metazoa > Chordata > Actinopteri > Cypriniformes > Cyprinidae > Carassius > Carassius auratus. The sequence continues at coordinate 270,351 of NW_020524576.1, forward strand.
AGAAGAAAAAGTCAACAACAACAGCCTTAGCTGAACACCATAGAGACAGACACTCAAAGAAGTATCCAAGTTGATTATAAAGTGCTGGTAAAGATATTACAAAGATGCAATGTACACAAATACATGTGGTGGGTTTTTAAAGTGACAGTAAAGGTATTTCTAATGCTATAAAATATTTACATTTTATATAAATGATGCTCATTTGAACTTTTTATTTATCAAAGAAAGCTAAAGCAAAAAAAAAAAAACAGCTTTAAACTTTGATGATAATAAATGTTTCAAAAACAGCACATTAGAATGATTTCTGAAGGATCATATGACACTGAAGACTGGAGTTAATGGCTGCTGAAAATACATCAAAATAATAATAATAATAATAATAATTATTATTATTATTATTGTACAACTGACTAAATATTAATGAACAAATTTGTGTGTGCTGATATACATACAAAAACACATAAATAAACAAACGAGATATACAAGAGAGATAAACATTAATTCCCCATTGGTTCTATAGTTAGACAACTGACTCGTAGCATCCCTTGATGACGTATATATATTAAAATATATATATATATATATATATATATATATATATATATATATATATATATATATATATATATATATATATATATATATATATATATATATATAAAAATCAAATTTATCAAAGGTCTAACCATGTCCAGTCAACGGTTTGAACTGAAATATGATGGAAAACCACTATTAGCCAGCACACAGCATCCCCTTAGCCATATATATCACACTGGATCCCCAGTGGTGAGAAGTGTGAAGGTGTTTTCATGTAGAGACAGGTGAAGGATGCGGAGCCACATCGTCATTTCTCTCAAGCCTAACCGTGACTGCCATTACATTATCAATCACAGGACCAATTTCCATTTTCAGTGGTACCTTCCAACTATATTGGTACTGAAATGTACTTTAGCTGAGAAATGGGTCAAAACAAATGATAATCCTGCACTGCTATTTATGTACTGTATATTTAGACAAATCATAAAAATAAGTGTCACATGCACTGCATGACTTTAGCTGTAACACAGGAAGTACAAAATGAGAGCTCCACTTCTGCTTAACTAGATAATCCTGGAGTTAGTGCAATATAATGCAAGAGGAGATATAATGCAGATAATGCAAGAGGAGAGTGTGTGCGCACACACACACACACACACACACACACAGACACAGACACAGACACAGAGGGTCTTTGGAGTGCAGCATCCAGCTGTGTTAGTGCACTCTGGGGTGTGATGCATTGGCCTGATCTAGAGCGTTTAGCTGGATCTCTCTCACTCACGAACAAACAGATTACGTTATCATCACTGCTGTAGTATTTGTGATTTGAGAGCCATGTTGTGTAGAGCTGTTCATGCGATACAAAGTTATATCAGCACACCCAGCGACCAGAACAACAAGCATGTCAGAACAGGGACTCCAGTGGTAATACATGCTTACAGAAGAGCAAAACGCACTTAGGAGAACAGCTACGGCAACATATACATCAACCATTCAACTAAATGTTAAACAGCCATCATCATTCAAAAGTAAAATAGTCTCGGTCCAGCTAACATTTTACAGTTTTCAAGACTTTTTCAGTATTTCAGTTTATTCTAAATATACACCATTCAAAAGTTTGGGGTCTTTAAGATATCTTAATGTTTTTGACATATACAAGTATCTTACGCTCAAGGCTGCATTTATTAGAATTTTTTTTTTTTTTAATTAAAGTTTCAAATTTTACTGTTTTAAATTTACTGTATTATAAAATGTAATTTATCCCTGTGGTGGAAAGCAGCCATTACTCCAGTCTTCAGCATCACATTCTATTATGCCATAGTTTAAGAAATATTTCTTATCATTATCAATGTTGAAAACAGTTGCATGCTGCATTAATATAAAAAAAAAAACACTGACCCCATAAATTAATTCTATGAATTGTCCATGAATTTTTATTTGTTTTTCCATTCCCTTTTCTCACTTCTTACTTCTAGCTCTCATATTTGACTACCCATCACGCACCTGCCCCTCGCGCCCCTGGGACCGAGCCCAGAGTGCAGCGGTTACCTGGTATGGCTCGTGCCAGTTGTGAGGATGGCAGCCACACTCCGTCCACAGATCGCAGCTCCCTCCTTTGACTCGGAGTGCGCCATGGCTGGGACTCCTCCAGGAGGTCTCGGAGTGTGAAGCTGTGAGTTTGGCCCTTTGACGGGGCAGGGTGGACATGGATGGAGAGGGCGAGGGCTGGTAGTTGTATCCATGCTGAGGTTCATGCTGCCAGCTGCGAGAGCAGGGAGCCTCGCCCCCTCCACGATCTCCCACACGGCCGTGCATGTCCACACAGCAGCTCTGCTGCTTGCTCAGGTAAGCCGTCATCCCAAATGTGCGTTCCTCTCCTCCTCTCGCCCTGTGTGTTTCACCTCCCTGTCTCTAGGTTTGCATTCAGAGGACGCAGCTGTGGTGAGCAGCACTCCTCTGGGCGGTATCTGAGCAGTGTGCTCTCAACAGTGAGAGAGCCAGTGAGAGAGCTCTGGGTGTGTGCGCGCGTCAGAGAGAGAGAGAGACTGTGTGTGAGAGAGAAGCTGGCTACTTGTAGACACTAGGCATGTTTTAGTTAAGCAACAACAGAAGACAGCTTGAGAGGGAGCACAAGAGGGAATAAGAGAAGAAAGAATGGTAGACGGGTGTTTGTGTGTGTATTTGAAAAAGCTCTATCAATTGATGATTTAACTGGCGGTGCATCTTAACAGTATCTCTGCTCAAGGCAGAAGCAATCAAACCCTGAACAGCTGGGGACTGAGCTGCCTTAACCCCAAACCCCCCAAACAGACAGACAGATGTCTGACTGACAGATGCACATTTTCAATATGATAAAATCATTCAAAAGTACACGAAAAGCCTGCAGCTATGCAGAGACATAAGCCACATAGCCTGAAGGCAGACAAAAATGCATAAAAGTACAAATTGAACTAAAACATGTTCTAAAACCTTAGTATTTGAAAAATCACTAGAACAGTCATTTACTGCTTCTAATAAACCAGTGGCAATATTATATATATATATATATATATATATATATATATATATATATATAAACAATGTTCAATAAAAAGCTATATTTAATCATATATAAAATAATCAAACAAAGACAGAGTTAATTAGTCTAACTCTTTTAGTTAGTTTTAATTAGTTTTTCAAGATTTCCAAGCAATGCATCAAACAGGCACATTAATGGCCCTGTCCCAAATAGCACACTTAATGTGGACCTGCAGTCCTATGGCCTTTCCTTATGTACGACAGTGAAGTCGACAAGAACATAGAGCATCCCATTTGTCACTTCAGTCTCAGAAGGGTGCTCGCGAGCACCACCTTTGTGTCTGCAATGCAGAATTTTTCAGAGCTTGGAATGTTGTGGACCAACAGCAGAACATTCCCCAACAGTCTATGCAGATTTTGCCTCAATAAATTCCTAATTATTAGTTAGAAAGATGGTTGTTAAGATTAGGATTGGGGTAGGATTAGGGATGTAGAATATGGTCATGCAGAATATGAGCTTTATAAGTACTAATAAACAGCCAATATGTTAATAATAGGTATGCTAATAAGCAACTAGCTAATAGTGAGAATTGGTCCCTAAACTAAAGTGTGGACTATAATTAAACTGAATAAAAAATAATTTAAATTATTTATGTTATTTTACTAAAGAAAGAAAGAAAATAAAGATTATCATAAACTACTAAAGTTGCTGTTACTGAAGCTTATATTGTAATACCATTTAATTATTATTATTTGTAATAAAATAACACACACATTTAAAATGTCTATTATTATTTATACAATATATAATATTATTTATAAATTATTATTTAATTAATTTAAACTATTTTAAGCGACAACTTTAAAGGTACAACTCCATTTGAAATAATGTATAAATAATATTATTATGAATATTAATATTATTATTTAAAAAAATTGCCTGTTATTTGCATTTTAAGAATTTACTAAACAAAAGTAAATTAATAAATGACATTTTGTAATCCATAATTCAGCAGCAGACACAAAACTGTGCAAGGAACAGCAGAGACATAGCCTGTAGCTTGTGGATCACTCAGCCTCATTAATTCAATAAGATTTCTATTTATAACCAACCTAGTCACATTTAATCAAAACAAGGGGCTTTATGCTCAACAACTGATGCTTAACTGCTTAAGTTAAACCATCCAGCTACATCAGAAATCAGTCCCAGAGTGCTGTGCTGACTGTCTGCTCAACCAGTGTACAGTAACCCCACCTACTGGCTACTAGCACACAGTGCAACACAGGAAACACACACACACACACACACACACACACACACACACACACACACACACACACACACGCACACGCACACGCACACACACGCACAATTTATTTATCTTCAAATGAGCATTCCCAGTGCTTAATATTTGTTTAAGATTCAGTCTTTTAACTGTTGGGTTATTCTTTCTGATGTAGTAATCCTCCCTTAACAAAGTATCTCCCATCTGGGGGCGAGTTTAGATGAAAATGAATAAAACACACTGAACACATGTTGATCATGAAGGCTTTAGTCATTTGTTCAGAATGTGTGGCTGTGTGGGCATTCTAAGTGTCTAAATGGCAGTTAATCATACAGTATTTTGTATAATTAGCAATCCCTATGGAGCGTTCAATTCATCTGATCCTACAATTAAGCAGACTTCTCTCTTTGCCCATTCCAATTAAATTCTTGTAACATTTTATATCCCACCTACAGGGCACGCAAACACCATCAAGCTCTAATAATGGGATTGAATAGAACGTGAATGTATGGCAAAGGGATTATGGTAAAGGACCTCTACATGAATCATATTGCATGACCTCTAAAGCCAAGTGAATGAAATTAAGTCATTACTCATGGAAAACCTCCACTACAGCCAAATAGGAGGCATCAGGCTACCAAAACAATACTTTTTTTTTTTTTTTATTGAAAATGCAAAATAACCTATTTTGTTTATAGATGATAATTGGATTCCATTCACATGCAATATGTTGATGTCATGTGACTCCAGTGTAAAATTGCAATGGTTAAAAATACTATGTAAATAGTAAACTAGTATTCCATTGCTAACATTGGCCAATTGGAGGACAGAACTATAATTAGGATATAATTATAATGCATTAATAATGTATACTTGGAAGTCAGTTAGCAAGTCACTAAATCATCCAGTGAGAAAATGTCAGCCGTTTCTAATTCCCAAAAGTGTTGTGCATTTCTATCACACTTTTACCATGATGACAAACACCACTTATCACTGTCAAGGTTTGAAATGGTGACAGCCTCAGGATGTGTGTGTGTGAGTTGTATGCCATGTGTCAATGGCAAACGCTAGTCATGGACGCCAGCAAGCTGTGATTCCACATCACCGAGATAAACCCATGTATAATACTGTTGAAAATGTCATAATGCTGTCAAATTAATTTTCCCACCTTTCAACAGACAGACCATCAAGTGACAGGTGGTCAACCCTGACATTCACACGTTGCAGTGCCCACTCAATCAGCTACACTCACAAGGGTGAGAGAACATGGCACCTACATGTATGTGGATGTAATATTAACACAGAAATTGCTGAATATATAATACACACTGAAAAAAAAAACGCTTATTGTCACCTGTGAGGTTTAGACTATCATTCTAACCATCAATTCAAACCACGCCATGTTGCAGTTCTTACTGTAATAAAGATATCGGCTAAATGACAAGTATTTCCACTTTTCCATTTGCTCACCAAAGCCAACTTGCATTCTGCATTTGGCAAAAGGTTCATTTTGGACATTGTGTACTGTATGTATGAAAGCAGGAAGTTGGTGCTCTTCAAGCAGCACAATGAATGACAAAATACTTGCTTCTAATTCACACTACAGGCACTGGGAGTGTCTGGGATCAGGATTCTAATTAAAGGCTCCCTCTCTCATGCGGCTCTTAATACAAGAGAAGTACTCAGGCTACCACGTGTCTTAGTTCTCACAGGAACTGAAAGACTCTTCTCTCCTTCCCAATCTTATAGTATTTGCCACTGCTCTCAAATGATAAATACACACACACACACACACACACACATGATGAGACAAGAACTCCCACTCTTTAAGACTTGCAAGATTCACACACACACAAAAAATATATATATAAAACCCATGTTACAGGGCAGAGATTAAGTGGTTGATTCACCCTGTCAGTGTGTGACAGGTCATTTATTGCTTCAGTGGAAGCCATTGTGGTCCAGAGCCCATCTTTCCTTAGAGAGAGGATGACCATATGCTGGGAAAGTTAGCTCAGCTACTGTAGGCATTAGGAATAGGCTTTTAAGGAAAATAAACACTGAAAGAGCTTTACATATTACCTCAGAACTTTTATGTATCATCAAATAGAGCATTATGTAATTGTATTACCATAGCAGGAAGGTGTGTGTGTGTGTTGGGTAGCGGCCTGGTTGATCTGGTTGTCCCTTGTGTGCTGTTGCTGTAGTTCATTTTTACCACCACAAGGTGGGGCTTGTGGTTAGAATTTGAGATTGGACGAGTTGCTACAAACTTAGTCCAAACCACAGATTGATCTTGGCACTGATTTAAAAAAAAAATCCATTCTCTCTATAGCTCCTGTGTGATGGATCCAATAAGCATCTCTGCTGAAAGCATTGTCCTGAGTGTCTACTTCAGATGAAAAGTGAATGATTTTACTCACTGGCAAAGTACTGTTGCAGGATGAGCAAATGAAACTGTTATACAGCCGCTCTGTCTCAGAACTGAGAGTGAGGAATGATGGTACAGTCATTCTCCAACTGAAGCACACAGTCAGTTCATGCCCATTAAAGGCAATGATACTGCCACAGAGTGTGTGCATGTTTACACTGCTGCTTTAACTCAGCAATTATTGTAAAGTTTGACAGAGTCTGACAATCATCAACTGAAGTGACAAACTTTGGTCAGTATTTAACGAATGCTAAACACTTAGAGCCCAAAGGAGCTGTTCAATGTTAGAGAAGTCATAAGAGTCTTGTCTAGAAAGCTCATGCACATTGCTGAACTAATTCACTGAATTATGGAATAAAAAGTGATGGAAGTTATAAGTGGAACTTAAAGAGTGGAAAGTTAAACAGTGGAGTGATTATAATTTAATGCAAGGGGTAATGACGTTAGCTCTGCAGGTACAAAAGTACTGTAGTGCCAAGACTTACTTTGGAGAAATAGCTTTTTGTTGGATTCAAGAAGAGGTTCCCTGAACCCTGTCTATGGCTACTGCGTTCAGCACCATCAGCACCAAAATAATCCCCATTAGTGTTCACTAAAAGACAGTTTCAACTCCTCTTAATGTCCTCTTATCCTTTCCATCTCGTCAACTTGTACCTCAACTATACTTTATTTACAGTTTATTAACTCAAGTGTGTTAATAAAGAGAGTTTTTTTAGTGCATTATTAGGGTGTTACTTGATGGCACAAGTCAAAAGAACCCCTCTCCCTCAGCTCAGTGCCTCCTTCAATGCAAGTCTATGGGATTTTTTTTTTTTTTTTGATTGGACTGCCTTTGGAAAACGATAATACCCCAAAACTGCAAGAATTTTAAGAGTGAGGCTTGCGTTAGCACATCTAGCCTAGCATACATAAACCTCTCAATCTACACAGCATAGCATTTCCTGATCATTTTCTGTCTAAAATAGGGCTTCAGGCTGCACATCCAACCTTAAATTGTTTTAACACCTCCGGCGTTCTTCTAAAGACAGAAGACAGCTCTTACATTGATTAGTTTCATTAGTCTCTTTTCCACTGGAATACGTCTCTGAGTGCTGGCAGCGTCTGTGGGTGATGTTTCAAAGGCTAATGCACGGAATGCATTTGGTCGAGAGCCAGGCCTGTGTAATCAACTTCAGAAATTATGAAACAGGTTCAGTGGTTCAATAAAAAATGGAATAGTGGCTAAATCCACCAGAGAGACAGAGAATTTAAAATAGCATTATCTAACCAAAGCGAGAATGCGGTTAAAAGGATCAATGGAGAACTGTGAACAATTATTCCTCTTAAGTAGACTGGTTTTGAAAACCATTTAATTGCCTGGGAAACCCTGTCTAAAAGATTTGGTTATGAAATGCTGGTCTACTTGTTTTAAACTGAATAAAGAGCTGCTAACCTGACTGCAACTCCTTCGGTGTCTCTTCAGAAGTCTCTCAGTCAAATTTTGCTTCCATTTACAGATGGTGATGAGCGACGGCCATTTAATCGGCCCCAAGTCGGGAGCTTTGCTCTTCAAGGCCTCCACGCTGAGACGTTTGTGCAGCGGTCGTAAGGATTCAGTTTGAGGAGGGGCAAGAAGGTTGGGCGCGCTTCCTCGGTGGAACTTCTCCCGAAAAAGGCCATTATTTGTCAACATGTAGCTCATGGTGGATGGCAGTTCGCCCAGCAAAGCTGGACAATGTGCAGACTTCCACAAAAGCCACTATCAAAGCATTTCGAAGGCACCCAATCAATGGACAGCTTCACAATAGGGTCACCCTAACACAGATACAATGTACATATCCACGGCACAGTGGAGTCAACCCACCAAAAAACAAACAAACAAGATTATTGACTTTTCAGTGCTTTTGGCTAATAAACAAACTAATCCATTGATTCTTTAAAAAACTGAAAGTCGGTCAAATATCAGAAGCCAAATCCAGCGTCTTTGGATGTTAGGACGTTTAGAACTCCAGGCTTAGACAGGCGTTAACGCTCAAACAAATCATGGTGTTGCTCGTGAGGACGGCATGAAGTCTGTTCATCCTTGAATGAGTATTCCATTCCATCGGGGGATGGCGTATGTGAGTGGAATGGCTGAGATGGATCCTTTTGGCCGTGGTCTGTGCAATGGTAGGCTACGCTAACCAAAGCTAAGTTGGACTTTTTTCAGGGTTTGGTAGGGAGAAAAAAGTTCACAGAGAGTGACACAAACTCAATAAATCAGGGGGTGATGGGGTGGCAGAGGGAGGTAGATGAGATGAGATTAGCGAGGGGCAGCACTGAGATGCAAATCACATGGGGATATAATTAAAGCCTAGGGGAACATCAGTCCACAGAGTGGCCACTGCCAGATTACGGCCAATCAATAATGGAGCCCACAAACACAAATCCATACGCAGTGATGTTTATCAGTCGCAGACACGAGCCAAACTTAAATTCACCACACTGGGAACGCCACAGCAGGCTTAAATGTGCATTACAGGATGTTGAGTGTGAAAGGAAAATTAAACGCAAAAACAGCAATTAACCATGTCCTGGGCTCCATGCTGCCAAATTAGACAAATAGGGATGATGGGAAATCCCAGAATAGACAGGCTAAATGTATTATCTCTCTGATTACAGCACAAAATGTTGCAAAATGAGGACAAGCGGCTAATCAGGTTCGCAAAGAAAACGGTCTGACAGCTTCTTGATCATTATATCAATTGCAGCCTGGTCTGAATGGGCAAAAAAGAAATGCAATGAGACATACAGCATATGATTCCATCAAGGGATGTGGCTGTGCTGTATACAAATCTACTGTGAAATATTAGCATGCATATAGACAATTAATGTTTCTTCAACTTCAAGCTATTTTATTTTTTATTAAGATTAAATATTATAGTTTTACCCTTTAGTTAGATTTTCAATCTTAAACTAGGAAAATGTATCATAACAATTTCATTATTAGATGTTCAATAACGTGGTAGTGGAAACAAAATTTAAGCCATTTACCATGTTTTGAAATTATTTCCATTTTTCCAAAACTATAACTACATTATCAGCATCCTTTCTATTACAGAATGACACTGAAAATTATAAATGTTCTGGAAATTATTACATTTAAAAATAAATAAGGAAGAAAATAAGTACAATAATTATTATTATTAACAACCCCCTGTTCAGCTACAGAACAAACAGGCCTGTCTCACTGTGTCTTTCTGTCTGTCTCTCTCTCTTTCCCATGGGGTCAGTGGATAAAACTGGATAGGCAAGGATGAGGAACATGAATCGGGTTGCCCCATGACTACCATACACAAAGATCATGAAAGAAAAGCAGACCCTTATACAAGGAATTCTAAGATATGGGCCAACACTCATCTCAAAAACCTATCCTTACCCATCTCTCTCCCTCTGCTCATGTTTATATCCACCCTGCTCTGCGTATCAACAGTATGACATTTTGTAATCCATAACTCAAACTCCCCCCATCTGTTACCTTCAGCCGAGAGCTTCATCTATTATACATAAGTTTTAACCTGCACATCTTATAAGGCCTCCTAGAGAGATCTAGACAGAGGGAGAGAAGGCATGAAGTGATAGAAGAACAGATCAAATACAAATATTATTGTGTATAAGAGACAAGGGGTGGAAAGAAAATGAAGCGATCTGAAATAGGAGACAATGATGTCTGAGCACAGACATACATCAGCTCATATAGTTCCAGTGGCTCAGTGGTAGAGAACTGTGTTTGCGTCGCAAAAGATTGTGGGTTAAATTCCCAGGAAACACACATATGTACTATACTGGTAAAAAAAAAAACAAAAAAAAAAAACACCTGAATGCACTTTAAGTCGCTTTGGATAAAAGCATCTGCTAAATGCATAAATGTAATATAAATAGATGGTGTTTTTGTTGCCTGGAGATTAACTAGTGATCCATATGCATTAGGAATTTCAGGATAATTAATCAGAATACAGAACTCAGAGTGTTGTGCGATGATCAAGGTACCTGCTCAGAAAACATCTAAGGCCATCAAAAGATCTTTGAACATCATAAGAGATACTATTCTTTTGATTAAAATTGTTGTGGACAATCATTTGAGTTGGCAAAACTGATACTTCATAATCACTTAAACAACATCATACTTATTTTTAAAATCCAATGAAAATAAAAAGAAGAGGAAAAATTAACTAAAAAATTAAACAAAAAACAAACATTATATAAAAAATAATTAATTAAAATAATTCTCATTCTATAAATGATTTGCTTATACAGTTCATATTTCTGAATATAAAACTGCGCAGAGAGAGTATTTTAACAATAACATTATTTAAGCTGGAATCCCAGCAGTCTGACGTTACTGTTTGACTCTTAAAGTGAGCTAAAAAGCTATGGTTACATGTGTGCTCTCATCTGGGACTGTTAAAGCCTTTATAATGGTCTGATCTCAAGACTAGAAACAAGGAAAGAATAAATATACAGTGCAGATTGCAGGACGATGAAATTATATGCTTACGTCTGGGTTTGTTCCAGGTAATGGTGGGCCATTTGATGACACATATAATTCTTTCCTTTAGATCTACAAAAAAGCGGAGCAACTAATGAGAATTTGTTTTGGTTTTTTAACCACTAAATACATCACTGGAACTCCACATCATTAATCTTACAAACAAACAAACAAACAAACAGAACACACAGTGGTTTAAATCATCAAATAAAAGCAACTAAAATATAACTCTTTTTGGCAACAAAAACAGCATAAAAAAGTCAAAAGTAACCAAAGTAAAGGGAGGTACAAAAAAACTTTTTTTTTTTTTTTTTTTTTTTTTTTACATTTACTATGGAAATACCATAATAGCACCACAGTAATTTTAAGGGTAATTAATGGTTCTGTTTAGTAAAAGTTCAACTTAAAATATTGTTGGTAGTAGTGTTGGATCTTTTAGCCTGTGTTACGGTTTCTGCCATTTGGCTTCTTCAACCATTCTTGCTGTGGGAATAGACTGTCAGTCGCTGACAGCTTGTCTGCTAGCCGACAGAGACATGCTCCGGCCTTAAGTCCAGGGGGAAATGGTTTGTGTAAGTGAAAGCCATCCTAATATTAACTTATTTCAGATTGAAGAGCGGCTGAATTCAACTGTCAGATCCATCTCACGACATGCACAGCAATTCCCCCTCCTGAATCAGAAAATGTCACACAATTGGTTCTCCTAATTAAGAGTTAAATGAAGCATTCAGCTTGACAGTGATGAATCTGAGCTGTCCAATTTAGAGCGTCATGTATTCAGTAAATTAAAATGAAAACAACATGAAATCAAAATGGACCATATTTACTCTCTTAATAAATGTCCCTGGTTTTGTTGTGCATTATTCATTAGCAAAATAAAAAGTTATTGTTTTTTCCTGCTAATGTAACTAATGGCAAGTAGGTGGGGAAAACGAATTCATAAATGAATTCATTTATTAAATTCTAATAATCTACACATCAATCAATCTGCAATGTAAGCGTCATAACAAAGCAATGTAAATGCATTAATATGATAATATAAACAACTTATTATAGGCCAGAACCAAAATGCAACACTCAAGGTCCATCCTCTTTTTCACAATCAACCAAAACGTCCTTGAAGATATGCAGCTCTGCAACAAAGAAACTATTTGCATGAACTTGGAGGCTGCTGATGGTTAAACAACAGCTGAAGCAAACAAAGATGATATATACTCCATAATAATTCCACAACACTGCAGTATAGTGGCAGACAATAGGAATATGCATACAGTCTTATCTATTCTGAGCAATAAGACAAAGAAAAAAAGGGATGCCTTTAGTGCAGTCCTTTATCATGTGGCCATTCTGTCTGCTAACGCCATTGTAATATTCTCATGATGTTCATTAAGGCAGTGCTAATTAAGTCCTTCTAATTCTGCAGCTTTAGAGAACACTTAAACAATGCATACTTATTTTAAAAAAGAGGTTGAGAGAGAGAGAGAGAGAGAGAGAGAGACAATGACACCAACAATGTGGGACTAACTATTTTTACAGTCCTTCTCTAAAATGATCCAACATCCTGCCGTTATACTGCAACACTACAGCTCTGTTCCCAAACGTAATCAGATGCCAACCTAGACAGCACTTGTCTGTTCTAAAGGTTAACTGCAAAATGTTTTAAGATGTGTTTTGTTTTTTTAATGTGGTTTTGAAATACTATTACTGTGAAATATTATTACAGATTAAAACAATTAATTAATTAATAATTTTCCTCATTCAAGTCGTCAGTGTCCACAACTCTTTAGTTTGCTAAAGAAATGAAGTGAAGAGAAGAGCATTTGGCAAAATTTTAGACTACATACTGATTATATTTTACTTTATCTGTTAGCGATGTCTTTATTGTTTAATGTACAGTACAGACCAAAAGTTTGGACACAACTTCTCATTCAAAGAGTTTTCTTTATTTTCATGACTATGACAATTTTAGAGTCTCACTGAAGGCATTGAGGGCTATTTGATCAAGAAGGAGAGTGATGGGGTGCTGCGCCAGATGACCTGGCCCCCACAGTCACCGGACCTGAACCCAATCGAGATGGTTTAGGGGTAAGCTGGACCGCAGACAGAAGGCAAAAGGGCCAACAAGTGCTAAGCATCTCTCGGGGAACTCCTTCAAGACTGTTGGAAGACCATTTCAGGTGACTACCTCTTGAAGCTCATCAAGAGAAAGCCAAGAGTGTGCAAAGCAGAAATCAAAGCAAAAGGTGGCTACTTTGAAGAACCTAGAATATTACATATTTTCAGTTGTTTCACAGTTTTTTTGTTATGTATATAATTCCATATATAATTCCACATGTGTTAATTCATAGTTTTGATGCCTTCAGTGTGACTCTACAATTTTCATAGTCATGAAAATAAAGAAAACTCTTTGAATGAGAAGGTGTGTCCAAACTTTTGGTCTGTACTGTATATTTAAATCAATCTGTTATGAAACAATGACAGCCACAGTGTAAAAGAATATAGTTCAACACCAAATAGAAAGGTAAAAGTTCAGAAGTTGACTGATTGTGCTGATTGTTATATTTAAAAATAAATGGCAATTCAATTTAACTTTGGGCTCTGTTTTTAATTGTAACTTTATAGTAATGTACAGTAAGAGGGATCTCTTTAATTTAGTGCATAAGATGTGTTTCTTATCCCTAAGAGAATGTTAATTATAACTGAATTGAAAGAAAGAGCTATTTGTTCAGTAAACCATTGTTTAATATTAAAAGGAAAAAAAAGAAACAAAAAAAGAAAACCATACCAAACCGTGATGTCAAAACTGAGGTACATACGAACCATCATGTTAGTGTAGAGTTACACCCCTCATATATATATATATATATATATATATACATACGTGTGTGTGTGTGTGTGTGTGTGTGTGTGTGTGTGTGTGAATATGTATGCATACTTAAAAGTATCATATCCTTAAAAAATAGTCTTTTAGAACTGCAAGTTGCTTTGTGTGGGAGTATCACAATAGTGTACCATGTACCACTGTGTAACTGCTGCCTATGTAGAGCATTCACTTATAAGGTTCCATTTTGGTTTGAATGCTGCCTTAAAAGGCAGCTGTTTATGTATGCAGTAGACAGTAAAGCACCACTATGTTTTAAAACAAATCTCCATTCCCAAAATAAAAAGTGAACCTCAACTCATGAACCTCTCAAGGCCTTTGAGTGTACAGCCCATGTGCCTACAGACACATTCGACCATCACCGCCTATTAAAACAAGCGTCATCTCTAACTTCCTGTGATTTAACTTATCACTGTTCACAGCAGAGCCTGTGGTGGCACTAAGCCACATCTGTCAAATATCCCTCCACCAGGACTGGCTCAGAAAACATGTAGTCTAATCCGCAGCAGAACTGCAAACATCCACTATTTGCGTTGCAATCCAGCACTAGGATTGGTTTAAGCCGGAGACCAAACCCTGGACATAACAAATCTAGTCAACATCCTAATGTAGGCTGATACAAGTCAAATCGGAGTCTGTTCAAACTAGTCTAGATTATGGCAGGATTATCAATAATGCAGAGGCTGTAGTCTGAATCAGCATCACTTGAAATAATTCTAGGGTTTGCTGCTCCTAGAGAGGACAAGAGACACCTCAATTTGTTGGAGACGAGAACAGGTACAGAGTGCGAGACAGAATATAACAATAGCACAAGACAGTTACAACGTGCATTACCTCTGTCTTTACAGTTCTTATGACATATGCGATGGAAAGAGTATTTTGGAACAAAGAAACCACATAAAAGGAAACTGAATTCAGTTGGCTAATTTCTGATCCATGTAACATCCTATACATAACCACCGGTCACTCCTGAAAGCCTATACATTATTCATATAACACAAATGTCAATATGTCTCCATAGTTATAAAGGCTACATCCCCTCACTTCTCCTATCCTTTTAGGAAAACCAGTTTTTACTTTTCATATATAAAAATGACCCCATGTTTTTTTCTCCTCTGCTGTAATATCAATAAACATGCTGGCCTGGTGCCAAGCCCCATACATATACATTTCTGAATCACTAAAGAGCAACATAAAAAATAATAATAATACTAAACTCCATCATTCTGCTAATGTAGAAGCCTCATTTTACAGGTATAAAGGCAACAACCACATTCCAATTTAAATGTGAAAAACAATGCGGACGGCAAAGTTGCACTGATTAAATCAGGCCCTGCACGAAAACCAATTGTAAAAAGCCATTGCCGCATGATAAAACCTTACAGAAGCAAATGAGGGAGACAAATGTGGAAGGCTCCAGCCAGAGCCGAATCTAATAATGTTTTGGGCCACACACACATGATACAAAATGTGTTGAAGGGGGCTCAGTGTGTTGAAGAGGGCTCAATGACCAGCATGAAATATGTGAGACCGCATTGTGCTCACAGAAAGAATTTGAGCAGGACTTCATCGCCACTGAAACTATTAAATTTTCTATTAAACTATTAAAACACTGAAACACATTTATTACAGTATTTATTCATCTTTGTTAAGGTCTTTGCACACCGAGTCCGATATTTTCGCATGCACATTATTGTAAAGTGTTACCATGTTTGACATCATGTTTTGTGATGAATGCAGAATAAAGTGTGATGTTAAAATGTTTTAAAATGCTTCATATCAAGACCTTGACTTCAATCCGCTTAAAAAAAAATATAAGCTTTTAGACATTCCTCCTGTGGCCTTTACGTAAAATGTTCAAGTATCCAATCTTTTTTTTTTGTTTCTCCACAAAGAAACCTGCCCTTGGACTGTCTCAAATGCACTTATGCACTCATTTTCACTTATTTGTTCAGCAGCCATAAAAATAAAGTTTCTGTCTGCATGCCTTTTTAAATACCTGTGTGACTGACTTTCTTTCGTGAAACAGAAATTTTATTCCATGAAAATCAATGCTTACCACAAATGTCAAGAAACTTTCAGCAAATACAGTAGCAAAATAATTGGTTATCTGTTCCTTACACAAAATGGCCATATGTTTATTTTTTGTAATTTTTGAGCTCCTGGTCTCTTTCCACTTCAACTAGATGATGCCAACGATCATTTTAGGATAAACAATCCCTTAAAATATTTGAATAAGCGATAACTTCAGGACATTTTGTAAGTGTGGATACATTTGCAGAGCAGCTGCTGGGGTGGGAAGGTCAAAGAGAGGATAGAGACTGTCTACCTTCACCTGTTCCTCAAGTTTAATGGGTCTGAGGACAAGCGGGCACCATGACCTGAGAGCGCATGCTGTCCGGGTTTGACCCAGACACACATCTTTTATATGAAGGGCAACTGAATGCATAAGGACAGAGAGCTTCATTGCTACATAAACAAAGCCAAAAACAACTATCTTTCTGGAGTTTAAATCAAAAATATTCACAAAAAGCACTATTTTTGGGAGAGCCAATAGAGGTACAACACCAGGGTCATCTTCAAATCATTTTTAATAAATTAATTTTGCTCAGAGGTTATTCATAAATGCAAAAAATGTCTGAAAAGGCACTTTCCACTAATCAAATAATGAAAAAAGATTGATCTCAATTTGATTGTATTGCTTCAGTGGTTCCTCTGTAATAGTAGGTGTGCTTTGACGCAACAAATAAGTATGAAACGCTCCCCAAATCCAAGCTGAGTGTATTGAACTGTGGCAGAAGTCATTGGATCTTTGAAGATGTGGGAAAAAAAGAGATGAGAACGTGTACTGGGATGTTCTAACAATATAAAGGAATATTTATATAGCAGGTGCATATTTCCTGACAGGAACTTGCAGGAACAACCTAGGGTTGTAATGATTTCTCATTGTAAGGACTGGGCCTTAAACATTTATGAATCTATTTACAAGCCCTGAGTTTTATCCATAACACCCTCTCGTAGCACACCAATAGCAAAACCATGAATAATCATTACACCAGAAAACTTGTCAAAAAATATTGGATTTCTATGAAAGCTTTAAAGCTACAGCAGTGTGCAAGACCTTTTCCCTCTTTTTCAGATTATTTTCTGTGTTTACCAACCATTCAGGTGTGAGAGAGGTGCTTATTTATGGATCCATAAATCAAAAGAAAAATACACCAGAAAATCAAGCACAAAAGCTAAAACCATGCACTTCAACCAAATAAATCTCCATAATTCATAGGCCATCTCCTTCTCCGATACCTTTCCTTTAGCGTTGAACACAAAGCCACCCTTAAAAGCCAAATTACTTTCAATGAATTTCAATTATTACCAAACTGCTGCTGTAGTTGATAGATCTTCCCTTAGAGACAAATATCATAAAAGCTCACACAGAACAGGCCAAAATACAGCAGCGCCAAGAAAAGCCACACCAAGGTTCCTCTGTAGACAAATAAAACAAATTTCAAAGTTACTCCAGCGATGTTCCAGAAGCCTCTGCTGGAGAGACTGAAACTGAATTTATGAACCTATAAGAACATGTCACGGTCAATCATTTTCATGACAATTTAGCACTCTTCCTCCAAAACTGATTTGTGCCACATTAAAGCATATTTCAGAACCATTAACTGATCCAGATGGTGATCTGATCTGATCCAGATGATCCAGATGGTTTTTAGGTAATTTCTTGGTGTCCTTAAGTGGCCTAAGGTCATCTGCATTCACCCACATTCTGCTCTTCTGGACATAAAGTTCCAGACTGGGAGATTCATTTAGTGCGCTTAAATATTTCTTTTTCATCTTCCTCCTCACCTCAGAGGCTTCACCATATGAAAACGTATGTGTTTAAATGTGTGAACATTAAAAAGAGATTGGAGATTGTTTTACCCAAACACTGAAGTTATGGGTTGCTAGGCAGCAGTATGCTGGATGCTCACTTGAAAAGCAAAGCCTGTAGCAAAAACACAGAACTAAAGGGGGTGAATATCACAAAATAAAACCTATTTTATTTTCCTGATAATACAGCATGAAACAAACTTACGGATTCTCTTAATATAATGAGGAAAAATATATATTATTTAAAAAATATATCTACAGCATTTGCATACAGCATCTGATATCTTCCATTTATGCACATTTTAATTACTGTATTACAATAATTGAGAATATGATGAACATCACTGAGAATGAGGACTGAAAAAATACTGTACTAAAAATACAAATGTAAAAAATGGTATTACATTAATAACATTAATTGTCATAAAAATAGTGTAACAATGCAAACACTTAAAAAGCTTTATTTTCTATTTTCTTTATTCTTTATTTTCTTGCATTCATAAGTTCAAAAGCTTTGGGTCAGTTTATTTATTTATTTTTAAGAAAGAGACCTTCATAATGTTATAACAGATTTCTAATAAATAAATTTACATACATTATTTTTCTTTTGAGCTTTCTATTCATCAAATAATCCCGAAAAAAAAAAACCCAGCACAACACTTTTCCAACAATGATAATAATAAAAAATGTTTCTTGAGCACTACATCAGCAATGATTTCTGAAAGATCATGTCACTGTAGTAATTTAGCTTTGACATCACAAAAATAAATGACATTTTAGACAGCTTTGTTTTTCTTTCAATTTGTAATAGTATTTCACAATATTATAGTCTTACTGTATATTTTTATCAAATATATTCAGCCTTGGTGAGCATAAATGATTTTCAAAAGCATAAAAAAAAAAAATTCTTACTGACCTCAAACTTTTGAACAATACTGAATTTATTTTTCTTTCCATTTTAGGATGCAACATGGCATAGATATGCTCTGGACATACTTTGTGAGATTCCCCCAGTAAAAATTTCAAACACTGAGCACTTGCACATCAGGCAGGTAAGAGAATAAAACCTGTTGCATTCAAATCCTAAACTAGTTCAAGCACAGACACTTCCTTTCCTTCAAAGTGTAACAGTGCTGAGGACCCTTGCAGATGATAGGAACTGTGATCTTCAGCAAGGGCACCAAAGGTTTTGGATTACTCATTGAAAGAGACAAATCAGAATTTAAGTGAGCTGGTCAGAAACAAGACTAGTTAAAATTCAAGAAGGAAGGCTATAGGACAAATCTTATATTGTGCTGAACATCTCAAGACTATGAGAGTTGACAGAGGAAGAGAAAGAGTGAGAATAAGAGAGGGAGACAGACTGCTTAACTCCACAGATGGTACAGCATGGTAAACAAGGATAACAGGAAGACAGCAGGTTAAGAGGATTTTATGCCGTTTAATGAGAATCATACAGATCATTATTAATGCTTTGTAAAGCAAGCTGGGATTCAGACAATGGGATAAAACGTTATTACGTTACTCCCACTATATGATGATGAAGATCAGATCTGGGGGAGGAAAAATCTTGCACTCCAGAAACTTCTTTACGATTATCACAAATGCTTTTTAGCAAACTTGAATGAAAACACACACAGGAACCAACGCAATAATACATTTCCTTCCTCATTTCCATTTCCAATTCACCTTTTGCTAATCAATTCAGATTAGAAAGCACTACAAACAAGGTCATATTCTTTTAAATGAACTCTTCACGGAGTAAATGGAAATCTCCCACACCTACCTTCTGCATTTGAGCCTTCCTAGCATTCTGAAGCAGCCTGCGACCAAGCTTCTTGGCATACCAAATAGAGGCAAACATAGTGTAGCTGAGTGGAATCTCTCCGTATGAATTATGAGTAAACACTGTGAAGGAGTCACCAGTCCCAGCGTCAAAGAGAGAGAGAGAGAGAGAGAGAGAGAGAGAGAGAGAGAGATGCTGTTCACACTCTACACACATACACACACAGACACACACACACACACTCAGTCTAGCGGCACTCAGTCTAGAGCAGGTGAGAGAGAAAGAGGGAGGGCAAAAAGAGACACATAATGCTTGGAGAAGTCACAAATCTCACACGCACTCTCTCTTTAAAGTCTCACTGTTTTCTCCTTTCTCTTGTCTGCAGATTTATTTTCATATTGCCAACAGACTGGTGAGTCTTCTCTTTTATGGTATTGTGTGGGGCTCTGTTTCTCTGTCTGTGCTAACAGAGTGGGAGACCCCAGGCCAATGTAGTTGCGCTTTCTGTAAGGGGAAGTACATGAGTCTATCTAGCCCCGGTTCAGGGTCTCTTCTGCCTGTGTGAGAGATAAATGCGGTTCCTCAAGCTAGTGGGATAAATCATCTAACGCTCCTGAGGTTCCTCTGGGACCAAAACACAATCTGTCTGTGCCATCAGTGAGGGTAAACATGCATCCCTCACACCTCTGAAATGCTTTGGATCATTGTCAAATTCACGCCTACGTGAGACCGCTACGGTCGCTGAACAGAATGCTGGATTCTACCTGTAATTGTATAATTTAATGCCAAAACAAGCTAATTTAAATTGTGTTGGAAAGAGAGAAGGGGCTTTTTTTTAAAGGGATATACTGTACAGTAGTTCAAACAAAAATGTACTCATCGCACAACCAAGAGTACTTGCTTCTGTGGAACATAAAAGATGATATTTTAGAGGAATATTAGAGGCTCCAATGCTGTTTGGTTCCTAAAATTCTTCATAATATCTTTTTGGTTCTGCAGAAGAAAGTAAGTCAAAGAGGTTTGGGATGACATGATCTTAAGTAAGTGATTACAGAATTGCAATTTTTGAGTGGACAACTGGAGTTTCATACGAGGACTCAACAATTTCTCAAACTGCATGGAAAGAAACCAAAGTCTATGATCAGAAGTCAGAAATCTCAATATGATCTCAAACATTTTTCAGAAAGTTCTGCAAGGACCAAAAACTCTGAGCTTTGCTTTGCACATTCACTCTATAGCTCTATACTCTTTGCAAGCTACCAATTATCTCAATCTCAACAAACTCGGGATTGTAAAATACCCCAATGATACTCAATTTAAGCATAACTGTTGACCCCATTAAAAACAACATGAAATGCATACACTAACCATTTACTTCTATGACACGATTCCGATTTTTCAAAGAGAAAAACTGGTTTTGGTAACGGGTAATTGGTTTTACACCTTAAAGATGTAACAAAAATGTGTGCACCATTTAATTCCTCAATAAAACCAGGAATGTGTATTATGAAAGTAAATATGGTTCATTTTGATTTTATATGGACTTGAAATCTACTGAGCAACAAGCAACTTATTTTTTGAGGTCATTAAAAAAATGATTTTTTTTTAAGCAAGGATCTATTAAACGGATTAAAAGTGACAGCAAAGACATTTGTAATGTTACAAAAAGAAACGGCACAACTGTTTTCAACATTGATAATAATAAGAAATTTTTCCTGAGCACCAAATAAGCATGATTTCTAAAAGATCATGTGACACTGGAGTAATGATTGCAGAAAGCAAAAGAGATTTCTTTCAAAAATGACTTTAGTGCATGTTTTAATGGATACTCTTGCTATCATATTGTACAATATTGATTGTAGTGTTTTTAATGAAAACGTGACACTCCTAAATCATTGAAAGAAGCCAATAATTCATTGGAAATGAAAAATGTTCCTTGTCTGTTGTGATTAACTGTTATTTGGTAATGTTTTTGTACTGCTTATTTATAAAAAGACTGCTCTAAATTTTTAAAGAGCCATTATTTTTAACACTCAGTTGACACAGAGATCAATGGTCAGCCCTCTTATAAGACACTCATTTTTCACACTGATCTGCAAAGTGGGTGTGTGTGAGCCAGTATTACAGCAGGAGGAGAGATTTCATTATTCTTCCTTCCGCTCCCCATCACACCCCAGCATGCGTTTTCACACACTCCAAATGAGCTTCATTTTAACATTACCGAACGTCTTCGCTGACAACGTCACACATTCAACCACTCCCAGAGCTATTCACGGTCCTGGACGCACTGATAAGAGCGGTCCAGAGCCTACAAATAGAGATCAGCTCATCCAATGGTGAGAGCAGTTCATCTAAATCCCTAAATCGAACCTTTCTCAGGCTAACTGTACATTACAATAGTAAATGTTCATTCAACCACATCAGAACGGGAATACTGAGATTTGAGCAGACATAGTGAGGCCGTTCAGCCAGCAAGGATATGGAAATATTGGCACAAGGGTGGTGTGGGATAAATAATGAGGCAGGGATGTGATTCACCCCATGTGGGGGCGAATGGAGGCGCTACAGAGTTACAGAAGCCTTGAGTCATGATGTTACTCACTGATGTTCTTTTGACAACATGGAGCTGCAGAGAAACGCTAGACACAAAACACAACAACTGAGTGACAAAAAGCCACAGGCATCGAAAAACATGGTAGAAAGTTCTAATGAACTATAATAAGGTGCGCAATAGAACAGGTTATTGAACAGGAAAAAAATAGGCTATTCCGGGCTGGACACAATTTTACTAGTACATTTTCTTTTTCATGTTTTTAAGATAATGGTTAACAAAGCCACATGTATAGCTCCAGGTCCATTTTCTAGTTCTAATTCAGTATTTGATATATATTTACACAAAGTACAATCTATGAAATTGTGAAAATAGCTTTTCAAATAAGGAGATGAGTCAAGCGGGTTTATAACAGCTAGGCAGGATTCAACCCCATATCCTCGGTATTACCAGAAAGCATGAGGGATACTGAATCTAATCAACCTGTGGGTTACTATAGCTAGAGAATAAACAGTGGAGTCTAAGCAGGAAATATTACAAGAGAATAGATTTAATTTGAAGCAATAAATCTCTGCTGCAGTGAATCAATAAATAGCTATGTTGTTAAATGAGTACACCTTGCTTGTTGCATAACTAGTGCACTTCATCTTGAATTCACATTTTAAATGCTACATATTATAATGATTGTTACACAATTCCAGCATTGAGCTGAATAAAGTGATGTTTATTCTGAAATCAGCTTACGCCTGAGCAGATTCTTGTTAAAAAAAATCTGGTCTACATGTGTCATATTCACAAGAAGCAATCACACTTAACAGTCCAAAAACTTAACTTTCTTAATAAATAAAACTGCTATGAACTGTTGGTAAATATAATACATCAGCTAAAAACAGCTATTTGGTAATTGTTTTAGACCAGAGGTTTGCAGAAAGACACTAACCCCAAAATATGATCATTGCCTGGAAAAGGACCACATACCTAAAATATAAGCATCTATATACTTTAATGTAAGAAGAACTACCATTTTGACCCGAATATAAGACAATCTTTGTTTTGTCTTGGAAATACATCTGAAAAAACACAGTCGTCTTATATTCAGGGTCTAGACTTTGACATGTCAATAATACACCCACGACAATAGGTGGCGCTAAAACGCATAAAACAAGTGTGTGCCAGGAAATAATTAATGTAATGTGTGTTGTAAAGATCGAATGAAAACAAAAGAAAAAGAAAATTCTTACAGCGGCATTAGTCATGACTGTCATTAGCCTGATGGGACCAAACTTTCTCTGTAAGTGATTTTAAAACTGAAGACAGTACCCAGATTTACTACGATAAGAATTCACTTCTACATTTAATAACATTTTGGTAGGCTAGTATGAGATGGATGGACTAAATGTTATATAATTCAAATGTGCTACCTGTTATTTTTATGGTACATCAAAAAGTGTATATTTTTAAATGTGATTATTATTGGTTAATTTTACCAGTATTTACCATACTTTCAAAACAAAAATGAAAATAGAAACAACATGCAATATGAAAATAATTTAAGAAAAATTATTGATTTACAGAGAGAGAGAGAGAGAGAGAGAGAGAGAGAGAGAGAGAGAGAGAGAGAGAGATTTGGTTTACAAAAAACCTTTTCCCAAAAGGTACTGTACATCTGGAAAAAGAGGGGTTGTCTTATAATCAAGGTTGTCTTATATTCGGGTAATGGAAGGGGGGGGGGGGGAGATACAAATCAAACTCTGTGTGAAATTGTGCTTGGAAATTGTATGATACAGTTAAATCTAGATTTGCTCTAGGCAAATCATTCTTATTTATCAAAAGACAAGTCTGATACACAAATTATAGTTCACTGGAAAATATGCTTGCCTTATCAGAGCTCCTTCATTATCAGGTTTGGCTTTGATTATCCTGCGGCGCATCTGTAATAGATGGGCTACAGTGGTGCGTTTTTCAGACTGCATACATTCCAGCGCAGCTATTGATTTTTGCACGGCGGGGAACTCTGTGTGCGCTGGGAAATTTCCTCGTACTGCCTGCTCATGTCTAGGAAATGAATGAACCTGGGGGTGTGGGGGTGCATTGCATTCTCTAAATAATAGGTCTATCCCAGAAAGGATGTGCGTAAGAAACCCACGGTTACAGCATTGTTGATTATCTCAGTGAGTCACAGGTCCCTACGCTCCATCATGAACACGGAGACCATAAGAAGCAGCAGACTGAGGGGTCATTCAGTCTGATGCTGTTCATTAAAGAAGGCTTTTTGGAGTAAGTAAAATCGAAGGGTGGCTTTGAGACCACCTGAAGCCCTGGAATCTAGACAAGTCAAGTCAAGCTTTACTGTCATTGCGCTGCATGTGTTGACATACAGTGGTGCACTCACAAGTAAACATTTGTTAAGTCCTTATTAAGTTCTTGTAACATTAACTTTTTATAAGAAAGTGTCTGGTGCAATTAGAGAGAAAAGAGTGTGTTTCTACAGGTGGTTTGTCTAGCCCACTCACCTGCCCAGTATACTCCCCACTCACACTCAGAATTGCACAATGTTTTTGAGGATTTCAATGGTTTACATGTGGTTTGTTCTACTAACACTGTTGTACAATGCACACACATTTTAATCTTATCGTTACAACCTGTCGAGTACAACAGCAATAACTGTGGGATTGCTTAAGTTAGAAAGTAATGGAATTACTTAAGAAAGGGTTGTACGAGGGCCAAGTGTGAATGTGGGCGACTGTTGAAAGGACCGTTCTGATCAGCATAGTAAACACATATGCATAATCTAGAATCCCTTGCCCATCAATTCTACTTCAACCTGAAAATACATTCTAAGCACTTTTCATACCCTTCACAAACACAATCCAACTAAACACACATTAAGATTCAAAGCATGCACCTAGAAAATAGTTTTCCCACATCTGAAAGGGTAAAATCATTTCTCGCTCAGATTTCCTTACTTATGGCCGAAATACTAAAATCAATCACATATCATCTGAAGGTGAAAGTCAAACACTTGACCTCTGCACAACACAGCATCAGGTGTGTTTCCACCCCAATGGCAAAAGTTGTGAAACATGTAAGAGGGTCTTAATTCTGCTTCACTCTGCAAATGTTAACAGGAAACAGGTGGAAAGCATGATGCTAAAACACTTAAATGACATGTTTCTCTTTAAATTGTCTTTGAGCCATCAGAAATGCAAGAGGAAAAGGTACACTTTTATTCAGTGCATGCTGAAATCTCAACATCAAATTAGACACAATTTTGCAGATGGCAGTTCCATCAAGGTTTTGTAAAGGAGCATGGGATGAGGGCTCGGACTCTGCCCCTTTCAGGAAATCTCCCACTGCCTGCCATATGCATTTACCCTCTAATAGCAAATCAATTTCTCTGGAGGCCTTACTGTGTAATGGATTCTGCCTGAAATGCAACCTCCAGTGCCCTCCCTTCCATTTTTCGCTGTCTTCTCCTTCCGACTGCCTCTTTCTTGGTTTCCAGCTTGTGGTGGGTAATTTGGGGTGTTAATTGCAGCATGTTATAGTGTCCTGTCAGTTTGGAAATGAAGCACTGGGAAGCCACTTTAAGATGCCAACACATATAGGCACAGGGTGCTCTCCATGGTGCTGCAATGCTATTGTGTACCTTACACAAATGATGTCTCAATGAGACCCGATAGCGCACATTCTCTCTTTCTCTGCCAGTGACTGAGCTGCTTTAATGTGCACTAAAACGGAGTTATATCACCACTGCACCAGCAATTACATGAACCACAAGGAAAACTTGTGTGCTCTGTATAAACTACCAATGTCTTGCTGTTAAATGCAGCTAGGAAATAGTTTAAAGTGCACTGTATGCTTTTCAGGGAATACAATTCTCTCTGTAGCAAAGCTGAGGTGTGCACTGATGGATCTAAACTTCAGTTTCCATGTGCATTCTGGGAGATTAAAGAGGGTTGTTATTTAAGACAGTCTGACACAAATCAGGAAGTGTAACAGCAGAGTGGTGCACAGCAGCAGGGAATGAAGTAGATAAGAGCTCTCAAGTCAGATAAATACAGAAGGTTGACAGAAAGTGATTAGGACCTACAGTCTACTTTTCTTCCTTTTTTTTCACCCAAACTGTGGAATGTGTTCAGGACAAAATTAAAATGATGAAAAGGGGCTTTGTTTACACAGCAGGAGAATACAGCTGCATGTATGATTTCATTCACATAGTTTGGTAAAACAATTTAAATAAAAAAATAGAATGTTAATTTTTATAACCTTAAATTTACGTATATAAAATATATGATTTTTTTAAGGAATCAAACTTGAATGTCTGTCTGCATTGTATCACATGTCTAGTTCTATAATTATACCATACATATCACACACACACACAAACCTGTCAGAAGTTTGAAAAAAAAATTAATGTTAAATATTTTTTGAAAGTCTCTTGGATGTATTCTAAGGAACTTGTGTTAATGATGTGAGTGAAAGCGGGTACAACTGCAGGAGAAATGGCTTGAAGGAGATGAGATGGAATAGGATCAAGCGGACAAGTAGTGGGATGATTAGAAAGGATGAGTTTGGAGACTTCTGCCTCAGAGAGTGAAGAGAAGGATATGAATGAGTGTATGTTTGCTGGTAAGATGTGCTTGATAGATTGTGGTGTGGAAAATTGTGTACTGATGTTTTTAGTTTTATTAAAGAAAAACGTGGAAAAGTTCAGCTATTAGAGTTGATGCAGGAGGGGGAGGAGAAGGACAAAGAAGGAAGGAAAATGTTTTAGAGAGCATGTGTGAGTTAGAAGAATTGTTGATTCTGTTATGGTAGAATGTCCTTTTAGAAGTGGAGACATCAGCAGAGAAGTAAGAGAGGAGTGATTGATAAACACTAAGGTCAGTAGTACTTTTATTATTAGAAAATACGGGATTAGTTTCCACTGTTATACTGATGATACTCAACTATATATCTCAACAAGACCAGATGAAACTTCTAAATTATCCAAGCTAACAGAGTGTGTTGAAAATGTAAAAGACTGGATGACCAATAATTTTCTCCTTTTAAATTCAGATAAGACAGAGATATTACTTACTGGACCAAAAACAGTACACAGAATCTATTGGATTACAATTTTCACCTAGACAGCTGTACATTTAATTCCACTACAATCAAAAATCTGGGTGTTAGACAGCAACTTGACTTTTGAAAATCATATTCCCCATAAAAATGCTATAAAACAGCATTCCATCTTAAAAAAACATTGCCAAGCTTTGAAATATGTTACCTGTTTCTGATGCAGAAAAGCTAGTGCATGCATTCATGATCTCTAGATTGGACAATTGTAATACACTGCTAGGTGGTTGTCCAGCATCCTCCATAAACAAGCTACAGGTAGCCCAAAATGCAGCAGCTAGAGTCCTTACCAGGTCAAGAAAATAGTCTCTGGCTAACTATTAAGGTCCGTATCAGTTACAAAATATTGCTACTTACCTATAAGGCCCTTAATGAGTTAGCTCCTGCATACCTAACTAGTCTTCTACCACGCTACAATCCATCACACTACCTAAAGTTGAAAAATTCTGGACTTTTGGAATACCTAGGAAAGCAAAGTCCACTAAAGGAGGTAGAGCTTTTTCGCATTTGGCTCCCAAACTCTGGAATAGCCTTCCTGATAATGTTTGGGGTTCAGACACACTCTTGCTGTTTAAATCTAGATTAAAAGACACTTATCTTTGGCATTCAAGTACTGCATCTCATAATCTTTCACTGCAGTTATATCTAATCAAATGGAGATTATTATTCTTTAGCTTGGGTTAAACAAATTAATGTTGCTTGGTTGGAACAGCAGCTACGCTAATTATGTTTCTATTTGTTTCTTTATTTTTGCCACAGAATGTAGCTAGGATTTACACAAGCATGAGTTTTGATCCAAAACACCTGAGAAGAGATGATGCCAACACCTCAAAGGACTTCAGATTATGCTAACCCTGAAACAACTTTTTATTTCTGTCATAAGTACATTAACTTACAGTCACCACTGATAATCAACTACTAAATATATTGTAGAAACTTAATTTTAAAAGCATTATACAAAAATACATTTTTAAAAAACTTTTCTTCTCTTAAAAGGAGCGTCAGTGGATCAGTGCACAAACTATGACAGGAACTGTTTGTGTCATAAATATAAAAAAGTATTATTATTCATAAATTCATAAAATATATATTAACATATAAAAATAAATAAAGGTGGACATTAGTAGGTAGCCTTAGCCACAGTGGGATTGCATTTTACTGTTTGCACATTTACTGTTAAAGAATCCAGATGCTTAGTTGTAAAGTCTGTTTTATATGGATTTTTTTTTTTCCAATGAGGTCATGAAAAACAAACCTCTTTGAAAGATCAGAACAAATTGTATCATTTCTAAAAGTCATTAATTATTGTACGCTCCTGCATGTGATCAATAAATACAGACAAGCAGCCCTTACTCTGGAAAAGCAAGCTCCGATCTCTTGAGTTTTCATTTTCATTTAAAAAATGATGACACAAAGAGCAGCCATATAATGAGTTGAGCAAAAAAACAGCATAAACATGTGCTGGGCATCGGGTCCTGGAGGTCTCTGAAACCCTGTCAGTAAAATCTACTTGGCATTCTCTCTGTTGTTTAGCACTTGCAGTGCAGCATAACCCTGTTAGAGTTACACTCATTAGAGATACAGGGTGAAGGTCACACACACACACACACACAAACACACAATAACAAGGTCGGACCCAAGCGTGGGTCTGATTATTAAAAACATTGCAGTCAGGCACATCTGTTACCAGGCAACTGCCAGGATCTGACTGCATTAATGGATTTATGAAGACAGATTTTAAGAAAAGAGGACACAATAACATGTGTCCTATCCATAAAACATCAATGCCGGGATTTGCTATAACTGAGACAAATACTAATAAATATAGTCGCATAGTGTAAAATACACAGTCAGGTTAAAAATATTTCCTTTTCATTGGTGATTTGGCCCAAGAAGATTTCGTCACCATTAAAAACTCTTATTATTTTAAAAATCCAAAAGCCAAAGACAAAAGTTTTTTTTTGCATTTCAAACAGTCAGGATGCCTAGATATTTTATCTTTTACTGTATAATCCCCAGTCTATGTAATCCGCAATTAAGGAGGCAGTTTAAACATATAACTGTGTTTGCTTTGGTTAAGAATGACCTTCCTCAGCATCTGTGAGGAGAGAGAGAGAAAGAAAGCCATGGAACAGCAAGATGCCTTTGCTTTGACACTGCACCTTCTCACTGGTTAAATATGTAACTTTATTGACAGATTAGTGTTGGACCGATAGACGATGCCATCATCCACTGCTGATGGTTGATAGACATCACGATGTTACGCTGGCATCGTGACCCCCCCCCCCCTTTTTTTTTTTGAATGCCTCTCACTTTTTAGTTTCACTATCACTTTCAAGATTCGCAATCGCACATACTCTGTTTATACTATGGAGCGGTGGTACTTATCCCAAATTTTACAAGATTATATATTTGTCAGTGGTAATAAAGGATCTGAAAATAATTCCCCATCATCTTCAGTCATCCTCTCCTCACACTGTGTCTACACCGGATGCGACCGTTGTCGTGTTGTGCCACGCCGCATCAGCTAAAGACTGTCTATTGTGGACGCAACAAAGCGAATGTTGAAAATCATTTGAAATTGAAATTAATAACTCTTATTAACTAATAATAACTCCAACTCCCCCCCCGACCCTCTGCTCGCCCCCACTGATGATATTGCCTAATGCCAAATTTGTAGACATCGCCCAAACCAATGACAGATATCAGAAAATACCATACCACAATGTGCAATATGACAAATATAATGTTAATAATATACTCCTGTCTTTAATTTAAAAGAGTCAATCAGCTTATTCATATGCATACTGTGCGTTTAAGTATGGCTTGGTGCCGATACCTTGACATCGATACCGGTTTCTTTTCGATACTTTTTTTTGATACCGATTTCATGAAATCAATTTTAACAAGTTTACATTATCTTTTCAAAAAATCTACATCTGTTAGGATACATTTACACTAGTGCATGTTTGTTTTAAAATGTATTATAATTAAATTCATTTTCCACTGATTTACTGATTAGCATCAGCAGCTTCCAGCGCTGTCTGCCTGTGTTCTCTCTATTCAATGATCGCTGCTCTGACTCTGAGGTAAATACATATTTAATTTCAGCAAGATTACATGGCTAAAACCCACATTAGAACAAAATCAGAAGTTATTACAATCACTCGATGGAGTTGAGTAAAAGCAGAATATAAATGTATTTATTGTCTTACATAGCATTATGCTAATTGCTCTCGCTGATGTTGAACACTGATCGATATGCACCGCGCCGCTTCTAGTCGAACACGCCTAGTGCTGGAGTCTTATTGGATCTCTGACATTGATGAGTTTAACCCCTTAGGTATCAAAATTTGGGATCAATGACGAGACGATGCTCGATACTCTATGGTATCTAGGCAACTTTGTCAGTGCCTAAAAAGTATCTAACTCAATACCCAGCCCTACGTTTAAGTACATAATTTTTTTTTTCAGGTGTGAACTAAAATGCTCCAATATTTACTTTGCTGACATATTTAACTAAAAAAACAAAAACATAAAACAGGTGTTTAATAGCAGCAACAGGTTCTAATATAACATTAGGTTATACAATGAAGCAAGTAAACCACCAGAAAGAGAAACAGATGGGTAACACATGTGACACTCTCTTAGCTGCTCTCTAAAGCTCTGGAAGCATTTCGCTACTCTCTCATGTAATTTTCCAATTCAGTGTGTTTACATGATTTATATTTCAGCATCTGTCAATCTGTAAAATTAACGCTTTTAAAGATTCCTGTCACTTCTTTCACTTTGAATCAGTTTTTTCTTGATATAATTCACAGAATATTGTTTTTGTGGGTAAACTATCGCTTTAACAGAAGTGAGTGTTTTTATACACAGGTGACCAAAAAGCTCTTATATACTCTAAAATAAAATAAAAATCTATGTTTGCCAGACAGCCGAGCACTGGGATCATCATTGCAGGTAGTAGCAGTCGAGGATTCTAATTGTTTCAGATCTGTTGCAAACCTCTCAATTCTCAAACTGTATAACAGTGAAATTTCAACTAAATGCTATTTCAAGGACAATGACACTTCGGATTAACTACTTTTGTCAGTTTTAAAATACTTTCTCCTCTCCATTTTTAATATGCAGAAATATTTATAAGCTAAGGCATTTGTAGATTAGCTTAATAGGTTTTTGCAAGTACATCTATGAACTATACAATTTATGATAAAAAATTAATGAAAAATAACTGCTTTTCAAATTTGTATTAATGTACATTAAGGTGTTTTGTGTTATATTTCATGTTATTTAGTGAATGTTTATTGCACTGTTTTAGAGATGGTGTTTTGTCATTGTGTGTGTGTGTGTGTGTGTGTGTGTATGTGTGTGTGTCTGGTCCTTTGCACAGTCTATGAGTATTGGCCACGTTTTATACACAGACAACTTAAAATGAAATCTGAAATTCATCATGTGTTTTTTTGTTGTACCACCAGCATTATGTTTTTGTGTACATTTTTTGTGTACATAATGTACATTTAGACTGGCATAAGTTGTAAAATATTCAGCCACAAATATGCCATCCCGTAACACCTGAAACACTGTCACCATATTACCATATTTTGTACAGTAAATTTCTGGCAGATTTTTTTTAACCATAAATATAACAGAATAAATCTTTTTACAGTGCATATTAGATTATTATTCAGAAACCAATACCCTTTTAATAGTGGTTACACACTCACCTAAGCAGCTGTTGACAATAAGCAAAAAGTAAAGTGCTTCTCATGTCTCTAAATGTCTCTAAGTGTCTGATTATGAAAGGAAATCCTTCATTGGCAAAACAAAACCATTGACAAGGACTGTTAACTCTCAACATCGCATAAAAAAAAACATCGCTGGCCCCTGCAACTCTCCAAACACTCCATTACTCTCTGGGAGTCCTGACTCCTAAAACCTCTTCAAAACACAGAGTCTATGAACAGACTAATGAGTTCACCACTTCTTTTTGTTTTAAACCCTGGAGCCAATTTCATAAAGCGCATGGTTAAAGGCAGACATAAGTGCTTTAGTTAAAGTGATGTGAAAAAAAAGAGAAGACCTGAAAACAATTAGTATGCAAATGGAACAAATTCAAACTACTTGACTTTGCTACATGCGCTGGGAAAATTGTGCATGTCTGTGACAAAATAGCATGCTTCATAATGAAAAAAAAGACAACTGTTGTGAGTGGTAGGGCATCACTATGTTGGTGCTAAGGTGATTACTAGGCTGTTCTGGGTGGTTTACTGGCCTAAAGGTGTGGTCACATTTACTGTGGTTCTGCTAATTTTTTTCAGGTGAAATCCAGTCATTTCAATAGAAATCCACATGATCTGAAATTTCATGTGAGAGCGAAAGAGTTCCACACATAGATTTTGTAACAATTTTAAGTGAGTCAAGCAAATTTGCTGCATTGACCAAACAAACCTTTGTGTGACTTCTGTTCAGTGTTGTTATTGTTAACTAAAACTAAAATTCATTTTCATTCATTGAAATATTGCTGAAATAAAATATAAATATTGAATTAAGTTTTAAGAAAATCTGAAATGTTGCCTCAAATAAACGTTTATGTTGAAGTACTAAAATGACTAGAAACTTGAACAAGAGTACATTAAAACTGACAAAAGCAAAAACTAAAACAAACTAAAATTAAAAATATAAATTAATATTATAATAGTATATACATAATACTAAAACAACACCACTTCTAATTGAGCTGTGCTCCATACATCACAACACTAATAACAATAGACCTTTATTATTATTATTATTTTTTTTTTTTGCTTAAATGACCACACTAAGTTACACAATGTTTAATAAAAAAAAGTATGCTAAATAATTTCTATTAAATTTAGCAGTAGCAAATTTGTGATGATTAATGGATTTAGGTCTCCTCACAACTCTCCTTTCCTTTTTTGTTTATTAGTTCTTCTCCTCGCCTTCCATCTCTTTTCTTTCTTTTCGAGTTAATTGCCTGATCTCTAATTCCACCCAAGGCTCATCTCCCAGACAATCAAGCCTGGTCCTTTACTCCGACCTGGGCACATACAGAGCCCTGACTCTGAAGTAATAATTTCACCAGGGAGGAGAGATAACCAAACAATCACCATTAACCCTAAGCCTTTGCGGTCTCTCATTACTTTTCTGAGATGTGCTCTCTCCGGAAGAAAAGAGCTCTGATTCTGCTAATAAATATCATGCTTCACCCCTGCTGAGCTCTGCTCATTAAAACCACAGATGTTTGCTCGACTGGTGGACGGCTAATATCTCATCTAGAAGGTGCATGTCCTTTCTGCTTGTTATGTTATTCAATAATGTGACTTGAGGATCAATATCCTGTCATCCGACTGTCAAGCTTCTGAAACAACAGTCTTACACAGTAGTACAATTAGTGCTTTGTGTTAAAGCAGCTTTTCAGCAGGAGGACCTGGGTTGAAAGCAGGCGACAGGTGTGCAAGCTGATTCACCATGTCTAGCCCTGCAGTGATTCAGAGAGAATAATGGAGCTACATTTCCCACTCACCTCTTGGCATAAAAGTCTCACACTCACTCTCTCCAAGCCACGAGGGGACCACAAGGCTAGAATATACATGTGATGTCGATAGGGATTTAATCAACAAGTTTGGCTGCTGAATAGAGTGCATCCAGACTGAAAGCTTCCATTAGTCTCATGAACAAAGATCTTTTGACCATATATAAGTCTTGTACTCAACTTATTCTGGCCAAAAACTGCTCTCTTGGACACAAATGAGTCATCTGGTCAATATGTACATGTAAATATACAGATTTGCTCAAGGATATTTTTTGTAAAATATGCTTTAAACGATTTGTGAATGTGTGCCGTCTGAGGATCAAGGCATGGTCATACTATATATATATATATATACTTTAAAAAATCAGAAGTGGTTCAACCCCTAGTTAGGTGTAACGGGTTACAAACTCAGCGAAAACTTGACACAGAGACATCAGAAATATGTCTATAGAAAGCTTGTGTCTACTTTATAAATGAAAGAATTAAAATCGAAAACAAATATTCTCTGATTATGTAATCATATGAAACCAAAGCGAGGTACAGTCTTTCCCGTATCTGAGCTCATTACATGCAGTCACCTGTGCTCAAACACCCTCATCTAGATACAAAAAAAAATAAAAATAAATCAAGATTGGGCTAATTTTCATCGTTTTTGAAAGAAGAAGCTATGGAGAATTTACTTCAGAAGAACAGTGCGATCTGCCGTGGCTTTATTCGGTGGAGGTGATCATTTCTGTAATTTATTCTTATTAAAGTTTTATTTATTTTAAATAAACCTATACAGATTTTACTAGTTGGGCTTTTCCTGAACATCATACCAAACTGAAATGTATTGTTAAACTTTTCTTAAGCTTTTTTGTTAATCAGAAATGTTGTTATTCAGAGTATTTCTATTTGTTAACCAAAGAAGATTTTAAGTATTACAGTTGTTTTAAAGATAAAAGGCTAAACTTTTCTACTGTATGTTTGACTCAAATTGAAAGAATAAAGAGTTTAATTTCTATTAAGGTTTATAGGGACTTAGCGATTTGAATAATTAAGTCAACTTATTGAGTAACTAAGTTACTTTTCAGACAGCGTAATTAGTAAAGTAATTAAAATAAAATATTGATGATGTAATAAGTAATAGTAATTAATTACTTTTTGAAAGTCTATAGACTAGTGTGGCCACAACATACTGTATATGCCTCCTACAGAAACACAGTCTGCATACTCTAGTTTCTCAACAACAATTGATACAGCTATGCTTGCTTGCATTTTTGTTTATTTCAGAATTAACTTGTACCTCATTCAATCCCGAGGTGTGATAGATATACATGTACACATTGAAGCTGTTGGCTAATCTTAGGTGCAGCGTCCCTGGTGTGAGCAGGGAGACATGGAGAGGACGGGCTGTCATGGTGATGGGTGTACTGAGGCCATTGCATTACACAACTGACAGACGGAAGAGGCCGAGAGGATGGTTGAAGTGTGTGCAAGTGTCTGTGTATTTACTCTTGTGTGTGTGTATGCATATAAGAGTTTCTGGAAGGCCTGATAAGGCAAAGTGATGCCAGAAGTGTGAAACTCTACCTGCCATACAGGCTGTGTACGATCAATGACTGCTAATTCGAGAACTGGTCGATCTTTCAGAGACGCACATTCACACATACTGACAGAAACCAATACGGATTTCTCTCAATAGTTTATGTACTTAATCTGCAATAAACATAATCAAAATATCAGCAGCAATCACACTGAGTGACATATTAACCCCAAAACAAACATCACAGATAAAATAGTCACAAAGATGAACATCACATAAATTGATCACACTTGTGTCGACCATATTTGGAGAAAATAAATGTGATTTCACTGCACAAATGGGTTTCTTCAAAGGGAGGTTCTGACTGAAGACCCGGCAGTCTGTTATTCAGACCCTCTGAAGAATTTCATGCGGATGTCACACAGTGTCAAAACATTGGCACAGACGTAAATGTTCCTGAGCACAGATGAACCACAACAACAAAAACCACCACAACAAGAACGGGGAAAAATAGACACATTCAAAGTAAAGATCACAAACTTGCCAGGTAGTTGGCTGCGGTCACCCCCGGGTATGTTAGATCAAACCGGGTAACCAGCGCAGGCTGCAGGTGAGAAAATACAAAACAGCGTCACCAGCAAGTCAGCTGCACTCAGGGAGGGAAGAGAGAGGCTGAGGACACAGGAGGAAAGATGATGAAAACGCAGACATACTGCATGAACCATGAGAGGACGTAAGGAGGGGAAGGAAAACAAAAGATGGCAGGATAAGGCTTTAATTTCAAGGTTATTTTGCTCTGAGCCCCTAAGACGACCTTCCGACCCTTGCTGCACACGAATGGTAAAAGCAATCTGAGGCTGTCACACAGAGTGTGCTCTTGCTTTTATAAACAGCAAGAGAGAGAGGAACTGAACAGAAAGCAGGGACCTCGAGATGAAAAGCTGAACTGCATTTGACCCGACACGCCATCTTAAATTCTACACTCGTAAGATGCTGAAAAAACTGTGAGATGCATCATAGTGATTAAAGGCAGGCATCTGTCTGATAAATGTGTACATAAAGCAATCATTTAAAAATAGCGCAGAAAGAATGTAAGAATATGTCTCGTGTGTGACGGTGTTTTCTCCTTGATCCCTCACCTTGCTTTGGGGAAAAGGAAGTGAGAGGAGTAGGTCAGTGCAGGTTTTTTTAGTCCTACTGACAAGTAACATGAGAGTTTGCTCTGAGAAATCACATCTGTAGGACAGAGGTTGTTGTGTGACTGGGGGAGAAAATGGCTGTTGGCAAAATAGAAAGGCTGAGGTCTTAAAACACTGTCTGCAGAAGAGATGACCGTGCAGAATTCTGATGAGCCGAATGCTTTAAAGAGGCCTATACACTCTGCAATTAAATCATACACTCCCTCGGATCATATAAAAGCATAAAAGCAGAGCTTTTTAATCATCTGCAGATAATAAGATGAGGCACAGACTGTTAATGTCTCTCTGTTTGAGAAGCAGGGCCATATCTGATCACAGAAAAACAGCAACAAAAGCTTTCAATTCTGAAATAAATAGATATGTTTTGTATCTGGCACTTTTCATGAATACAGCACACTTTACAGAATCCACAAAGAGGGAAAAAAAAACATGATTTATTTACAAACTATTTGATAATCCATGTTTAATATAGCATTATCAATTATCCTTTGTATCAATATTCATTTCTCATTGCAGTAAAACTTTATAAGTTATATGCTATATGTTATATGCAGTAAAAATGTATAAATTCATTTAATTTAACATTATTTTATTAATAAAATAATTTATTCATTACTTAGTCTTATGTACCAAAAACATACATCCTTTAAAAGTTTGGGGTCAGTAAGTTTTTATTTAAATACATTAAATTTATCAGAAGTGATAGTAAAGACTTCTACATTGTTTATATATATATATATATATATATATATATATATATATATATATATATATATATATATATATATATATATATATATATATATATTTCAACAGAGCCTCCCTAACAATAAATGTGCAGTCTCAAATGGACTTAGCACAGAACTTTATGAGAAGTTCTGGGAGATTCTTGCCCACATGTTTCTTTGTATGATTAATCATTCCGTCTCCTAATAAAAATTTCTACCCACATTATATAAAGTCAATATGGTTTTAATACCCAAGCCAAGGATGGGATAAAATGAAGGTGTCCTCGTATGGCCAAATCTCTTTTATTCCATTAGAAGCAAAAATTATTAGTAAGATCTTGGCTAACAGACTGAATAAAAAAATATGTGTTCAATCATAAATCGAGATCAATCTGGATTTATGCCAAACATATATAGTCAAACCTGAGGTGCCTTTATAATTTAATGTATTTGAAACGTACAACAAAAGCATGCTCGATGCTTGAATTTGATTATATTGAATGGCCTTATACCTTACTCTTAAAAGGTTTGGATTTAATAGAACTCAATGGATCAGTATTACATATTATAAACCGAAGGCTGTATTCAAATACAGCATTGTTTTAACCACTGCACGAGTGGAATTTAATTAGAAACTTCCAGTTTTATATATTGTTACTATACTGACAAGAAACAAAGTCTCACTCTCATCTTTCAAATGATGTCCAGGAAATTCAAACAATAAATGCAGTTTTGACGCTCTTTGATGTGGTGTGACACATCGCTGTATAAAGCATATATATATACACTTGTATTTATACGGTTATTTTAAGTTGTAATATTTTATATTAATGTTTTTAATGTATCATATAAATCTTAGACTGTTTCTTATAAATCTTACTGACCCCAAAATCCTCTTCCAAATGTAATCAATCAATAAATAAATACATAAATTCTTTAATTGTACTAAGATTTAAAAGGTGGAATGTTTGAAACATAAATTCATTATTCGTTAAAGCATTATTTCTGATGATTTTACTGTGTCTGACAAACACAGCACACAATAACCTACTTACTGCCACAGTCAAGGAGGTCTACTGTAACTAAAAACTGAGCACCATCTAGTGTTGAGAAGTCATATCACAACAGCACAGCTTAGCACAGGTAAAGAAGACTAATCCATAACCTACATTCTTCTAATCAATGTCTGCATTACAGGTCAAACTCTATGCAATAAATACATTAAAAAACAAATACAAATAAAAATGATTTCTTTAGATTTCTTAAAATAAGTAAATGAATGAGGAATGAAGCATGACATGGGAAACAGGTCACTCATAGAGGCAACCAGACCAAAACACAGACATAAAAATGAAAAAAGAGGAGAAGAAAAAGCAATGTCTAGACTTATTGGATGGTATGATAAAGGGTGACTTACCTTAAGTGGTGAAATGTGAGAGTGGGAAACGTAGCCATGCACATTCTCAATTTCGGAGAGGTTCTTCTCCGATACGTGCACCAGCTCCGGCGCTCGAACTTCATTGGTGAGCCGCGGAAAGCCATGTTCCGGAGATGGGGAATCTTCATCCTGATACCGGTACTATATGTGTGAAAAGAAAGAAGAAAAGATGGGCATAAAAAAGAAAGCAGAGAAAACTGAAGGAGAAAGGGCAGAAAGAAAACCCACAATCCACTGCGTAATGTAATGACTTTCAGCCAATGAGTTCTGTGCCCTGTGAGATGAACAAGCCAATAAATCATTATTTGATGAACTGAGAATGACATAAATCATGATGCATGATGAAGTTTAATATTTTCTGTGAGCATCTGCATGCGCATGGAATTATAGAAAAGCACTGCTGCTGACATGCTCTGGTCAAGAGAGAGATACGTTTTAAACAGTTTGCTCTGCATGCAATCAAAGCAGGATGGTCATCCATTTTATCATTTGATTTTTTTTTTTTTAATGTGTAAAATGAAGATGCAACAGAGTGCAATGTATCAGTTCTCGACAAATAGAGAAGATTTGTTCTGGCACGACCCCTGTTTTTCTGTCTCACCCAGGGGGAGCTCATCAGGGCTGGGTTCATACATGTTGGAGATTGGCTTTGGTGCTGGGAGCCCTGTACTGCCGGAGGCCTGTTCTGTAAATACACACACAGGAGCCCAACTGTGAACAACCAATCACAGTCAGTTAAACTGAATCATTTAAATCATTGTACATACACTGCAGTTTAAAAGGTAAAGTTTAGATTTTATTTGTTAAGAACTTTCTTATGCTCACAAAAGATGCATTATTTGATCAAAAACACAGTCAAATCAATTGCTATTTTTTATTTTGGTATTAATATTTTTGCCTATGATGGCAAAGCTCAATTCTCCACCAGATAATTGAAATTGAAATCTTTTGTGACATTATAAATCATTTACTTTTGATCAATTTAATGCGTCTTTGCTGAATAAGTGTTAATTTCTTAAAACAAAATACCTTTTGAAAAGTAGTGTAAGGCATTCACCAGCCTCAAATTTAACAATACAAAAAAAGGGAAGAAGCCTCATCCAACAAAAAATTACAACCGGACATACACACACACACACACACACACACACACACACACACACACACACACACACACAAAGATTGAAAAAAAAAAAACTGCAATTTACTACCCATTTAATATTTGAAAGCCAACAATCTTATCTTAATTTGGAAGATTCGGCCTCCATAAGCCTGCTTTTAGATGACAAATGAGACAAATGAAATGAATTAATGTCTTAATTAGTGAAGCCTTCATTCCTTCAGCTCAAACAGTAGATGGTGCAAGCATTGCCAGTCAGTTCCCAGGTAATGAATGTAATTGATAAAATGTTTGATAAAATCTTAAATACAAAACAACTGGCTTTGAATAAAAGCATCCACCAAATGCACAAATGTAATGTAAAATGAATTAATCCTTAAGTAAAAAAAAAAAGAATAAATATATTAGTTGGTAAGTATGGAGGCAGCAGGGAGCCATAATTACTTCTTCTGCAATCAAAAAGTTTGAAAGTCTAGAGTCTAATCATATTTCAGGAGCTCAGGCTGCATGAGCCCACCGGCAGAGAATGTGAGGGCTTAAATTCTCTCTGATGATATGACTTCATGCACAGCTCAGAGTCATTATCCTACACCTTACTGACTAGCGTTAACCACTGAGGTGGATGTGCTTTCTAATCTACTACCTTGAGTTACAGTATTTCTCATTACCATAATCCTCAGAGAAACCGCATGGAAGAGTTTTAGAATTTCTGTCTAGAACATAATGAGATCATATTTGACTACTAAATGTGGCTTACACTCGCATTTTTTAAACTTTGTAATGGATTTTTTTTTCTAATTTTGTTGACATTGTCATCTTTTATGTAAAATTAAAGTGTATATTTAAAACAATTTTTTTTTCAAAATTTCTAAAAACAACAGAATAAGCAGAATAAGTTACTTATCAAATAAAATCAGACAAAATTTATTTGCACTACAAAGGTGGCACAGAAGAACACAAAAGTGGATTTAGGCATATTTACAGACATTTAAAAAGGCTGAGAGGTGATTTATAAATTAATGTTGAGATTAATATTTTAAACATAACATTTTGAATACAGAAACATTAAATGATTAAATAAATGGAAATTATATTTTTAAAAATGAAACTAAAAAACTAAAACTAAAACTATACTAAAACTGCCAGTAGGTTGCAGCAAGTCACTCCCTGTGTCCGAAATCACTCCGTATACCTTTAAACAGGGCACTATTTGAGCGCACAGCCATTTTTAGTGGTGTCCGAAATTTAGTGGACATCATCAATACCACAATGATGGCAATAACAAGTGTACAACTATGTACGCTTAACGGCTAGAGAATACCCATAATGCACTGTGAGCATTATTGACCTTTACGTCTGCTGCAATCGCAAAAACTCTGGCCATCTGATAATACCTAAAAGAAAAATACCTGTAAAGCTGCTTTGACACAACTAGTATTGTATAAAGTGCTATACAAATAAAGGTGACTTGACTTGACATGCTGTTGAAGATCGCAAAATATTGTGCAGTGGCTGGTTGTGGAAGAACACGATCGCTGCATAACCTTCCTTCGGATTCAAATATAAGGAATGCTTTATTTTTAATGAAGTTTCAGCTCACGTGAGTAACACATTGAGTGTTTGATCGCTTCATTTCACCACAGATTCCTTTGTAAACAAGACACAGGTCGATGCTGGATTTGCAGAGAGACAAGACATGGAATGGTGCTGCACCCTTATGTGAGTAAAAAATATTTGCACTACGTGTCACTGTTGCTTTGCTAGAGATTGCTTAATATTCCCCGATTATGTGTACCCGTCTAACCAAAGTCACAGAAGGCTCCAACTATAAAGGATTTAGCTTGTCAAACAGACACACAGAAAGTCAAAACTATTATCCAATCATAGCTGTGGGCGTTTACTTCCAAAAACCAAACGTTTCTTGAGCCGGCCTTAAAAAAGGGCAGATAATGTCAAATTTATTTTGATGTTTTTGAATGTAAAACCATGCAAACATCATAAGTGGACCTCAGTCAACAGAATAAAAAAACAAAACAGCCAGTTCATGACCCCTTTAAATCAATATCACATTTGCAAACTCCCTTAGTAATCATTAAAGCAGTCACTCATCTTAATTCATTGCAATGAAGCTCTCTACACTGCACAATGAATCTCTTATTTACATAGTGTCAACACTTTGTTTTTTATAATGAGAGGATTTGTGAGCTTGTATAACCCAGTTCTGGTGTTTGAGCAGTGAGTGAATTCTGGTTAACACTGCATTCGATGCATTACTCAACGCTGCAAAAACTCATTGCAAGTAGAAACCTTTGAATCTCTTCTAAATGCAAACACAATATGCTGAAATATAATAATAAATATGAAATACTGTATTTCCATAGTCAGGGTTTCTGAGCTGCAGACTGCCATGCGGACTGTCAGCTGGCAGTCTAATAGCTGACATATGTGAGATGGTTCATCTGAGGGAGCAAGTCACAAGAGATCAGAATAACAGCATGAAAGTTGTGCTAAGAATACACACATACCACAAAAAACATAAACCACTATGAACTCACTATGAGCCGTATGAATCCGATGCAAGAACTGAAACACTGAGATTTCGATGTCCATATGAATAACATTGACAGTAATGTACTGTACTTCCAAGGCAGCTCATGAGGTTTTGGATCAGTCTGAGTTTCATCACTGAGCTTAAGAAAACTCACTATTTTCATTGCCCTTTTACTCCATGCAGCACACAAGCAGAGTGTTGAACAGCTGTATTATGTATGCGAAGGCAGAGATTAATGAAGTTAATGTAAAGTAATGACAGGTGGGTGAGAAAAGGTCGTCCCCAGGGTTCCCACATGGTAACAGATCGTGCAACTGTCTATTGTCTCCCTCTTCCAAATACTGTAAGCATCTCTTGTTGCCCCTGACTTGTTCTTCTTTCTACACTGTTATTACCTGTAATTACCCAGCCCAGGCTAATAGCATCTCTCATACTCCATAACAGTGAATGGTAGGAAAATATCTTCAGTATAAAATGCACACTCACAGATTCAATCTAGAAACACCAGCCTCGCTATTAGGGATATGCCAGTAACACATTTTCATGCAATGCAATTAACCTTATTAATCCTAGTTAATGCAATGTGTTATTAAATACTGGAATGCCTAAGACTGATAAATGTTCAGAAGAATTTATTCATTGGCAGTTTAACTAATTAATTAACTAATGCAAACTAATGGAGCCCTATGTAAAGTGTAAACAAACAGGTTATGTTGTAGTCCAGATGACAAATTTTTAATTTAGTTTGAAAATGAATAGCCTATTAAGTCTAAATATTTAAAGGTGCAATTTGTAAGACATTTGCAGTAAAATATCCAAAAACCACTAGGCTAGTGTTATATATTTTGTCCAGCTGATTACTAACAAACTCTCTAGTGTTTTCAACTGCTTGTAAATCATGAGAAAATTCCCATTCCAAACAGTGACACGGGGCAGTCGCCTGTCAATGACGTTAGTTACCCTTTGTTTAGAATATGTTCACTTGCTTTAATGTTCAAAAAACCCATTCTTTTTCAAATACTGTGCATTAGAGTAGGTCATCTATGCACCGCCTCTTTCAAACAAGTTGTTTTCTACAAAGTCCCTCCTTCCGACAAGCAGTCTGCTCTGATTGGCCAACTGACCCAGTGCACTGTGATTGGCCGATCACCGCAAGCACTCGTTGGAAATAAAACGTCCCTTTCCATAATCGCGAGCTGCTTCTTTCAAAATAAATTTTCAAGAACATTTGGGCAGCATTACACAAATATTTCCACATAGTGATGTAGATATGTGGGAGCGTGTTTAAACGAGGTGTTATGGGGGGGTGGGGGTCATAGCAGAGTCTTAACTTTGATAAAGAATATCTTTTTGGATTTGGACTTTAGTCTTTGCAACTTTACAGATCTTCTTTATGCACCAAGAGCTTGTAACACTCCAAAGAGATATGAAAAATTGAAATCGCATCATATGACCCCTTTAACTGACTGTGGTTTGGACAAGATTTTCACTATGAAAGTCTCTTTCCCGATTACAGACCACTGAGGACATTCATCATACCGTTTGAAGATTACAGACTTTGCAGGTGAACCGCCCAGAATTTTTCTTAAAGGAAAATGAGAAAAGAGCCAGATAAAGAGGGGAATGGAACAAAGAAGAAACTGATAAACATATGAAAATAAAGATGCAAGTTCTCTCTCCTCGGTGGATACACAGTGACAACAGACTATAGTGATAGTGATGGGGCTGAACAGATTTCATTAAAACCAAGGAAGAGCAGAGGATAAAGTCACCACAAATCATCACAACGGTATGCTTCTGTGGGCTCCCTGTCATTTAAAATTTCTTGTTTTTTCTGCCTGCAAAAACCAAACAAGATGATTTTTCACACTGCACTGATTGTTCACAAACTAAATTACACTAGGGCTGTCATGAGTACTCAATTCAATTTGAGTGTTAAATAAATAAATACATACATGCATACATAAACAAACCTTGACTACAATTTTCCCAGTGAGATTAGGCTTTACCCATTTAGATATTTATAAGAAACTGAAAAAAGCACAAATGTCAGGGCATGACAAAACTTCTCCAGGCCCCAAAAATACCCTTAGACGCCAGAGGGCTAAGCAAATTGCAAATTTTCATTCTTTATGAACAAAAACATCCAGCATTTATAAGG
This sequence comes from Carassius auratus, assembly GCF_003368295.1. NCBI lineage: Eukaryota > Metazoa > Chordata > Actinopteri > Cypriniformes > Cyprinidae > Carassius > Carassius auratus. Next base: position 315,128 of record NW_020524576.1, read on the forward strand.
TAGTGTAAATTAGACATTATTTAAGTCTCTTTGCCACTATAAATGATTATGTTTTCAAATATGACATTGGTTAATTATTACTTAATACAATAAATAAAAATCATACAATCATCCAAATAGTCACCTGATTACTTGATTACCAAAATAACAAAATATTGAGAGGTAGTAACACCTACATTATACAATTATCATTGAAAATGACTTAACTTTATCTATTATCATTACCTTCATAATCTTTTTTAATTCACACACAGTTTCTCAACTCAAACAAAATCCTGATTTTCTCCAGTTGTAATTATGAAAATTTAGACTGCTGTGCGTAATTCCCTTCAGTTTTAAAAAGAACAATGATATCTTTTAATTGAATCTTGAAACAGTATTTTCATGGATTCTGAAACATTCTGAAATATCAGCCTTAATAATGGCAGCACAGAATGCCACATTGTGAGTACGAGTGTGTCTATGTGTGTGCTTCTGACAGAATCATTAATGATGCTTATACTATACTCTATTAACATATAATAGTCAGGTCACTGGTCACAGCACAGTTAATGGACCACTGGTATTTTGCTGAAACTACTGACTCTTACCTAGCTACATGTGTAGATCTGTAAAACAAAAGCATAAACATACACAGTAGAACTCACACTAATCAGAGTCCCTTAATATTTTAAATCACCTGAAACTTAGAAAAGCAAAAACTATAATATAGTTTCAAAAAATAGTTACTTCAGTTAACCATTTTTATTTTTCTCTGTGTAATATATTTGATGTGTTAAATGCGGTGGTAATCTGTCTCACACCACCCACAAGTGTCAAATATAACACTACAATAACTGATATATTACAATATATCACTTTTAATCTGACATATGCAGCATGATAATGTGTCAGACAGTGCAAGATCTTGGAAATTTTCTAAATTAATATATTTGTATGAGGAAAGATGTGTATGGAGGTGCATTAATGTATTCGGGAACAGGCTGTGGGTTTTTCCAACACACTATGTGGATCTAGCTTGTTCACGTGCCACTGTGCTGAAGGCTCCTTCTTCACTTCCCTCTCTCTCTGTTTCTCTGAGATAAGAGAAGATAGAATATGAGGTGGCATGGCTGAAGGCTCTGTGCTGGATTGTGTGGAATCTCCTTGCGATTGTGTGCACTGACCCCTTTTCCGCGGCCTAATAAACCCAGAGCTTGACATTGTCAGCTCACGGGGTTCAATCAGCCAGCAGAAGAAGAAAGGGTTAACATTAGCTGGCAAGATTACAAGATTAAGTTACTGAGAAAGTGCAGAACTAGATTTTAAGCCAGAGTAAAATACACATGATAATCACTTATATATATATATATATTGTCAAAGAGAAAGATAATAAAATGAATTACGTCATTTATTCACCCTCAAGACCCCTGAAGCCTATGTGAGTTTATTTTGCAGAACAAAAATTGACATAATTTGTCCATTCAAAATATTTAGCTGCTCTTATCAATACAATGAAAGTGAATGGTGACCATGTGAAGCAGGATTTTTGAAGCAAGACTTGCAATGAATATGAACTAATAATAGTCTGTTCCTCTCAAAATGAAGTGGTACATCATCATTGTAATACAATGCACCACATTTGTATTACTTTTATGCCAAATGTGTCCAGGAATGAGAACAGGTAGCTGATGGTGGGAAATAAGTATATCATCAAGAGACTACAGAAACGTACATTTTGTGACGTTATATGCAGAACTCAGAATAATTCCGAATGCTGAAGGGACCCTTACACTAACACCTCTGGTCACATATTAAATAATAATGTTCTTACATTAACTCTAAAGATTTAAACAGCATAAATCTGGGTTAAAGAAAGCAGCAGAGACATGCAAAACTAATACACTGCAAAAACTAATCCCTACCCTCCCCTCTTTCCATTTCTCTCTCTCCCTCTTACTCTTACTTTTAGACAGAACGTGGATCAGTGGCTTTAAAACTTACTGCACATTCTGATATAAGTTTCCACTGTGCCACAAAGACAAGATCAAATCAGAAAACTGTCACACCCTTTCTACATCTTTTACATAAAAAAAATATATATATATATAATAATACAGGCAATATTAATGCCATAATAATAATATAGATAATATGTATTGAGGTATCACAAATAATAATAAACAAATCAATAAAAACAACAACAAAAATTCTTGAATTAATGGTTTTATGACAACTGAGTGACATCATATTGCCAAACACAAGTGACAGAATTCCCTCTGCAGCTGCAATTCATTTTACTTACAGAGCTGAATCATCTTATTTGCACGCTGTGCTGCAGACTGCCTCTGCCGTCTGGACTAATTGGTTCTGAGTGAAGGACCTTACATGATAGCAAACAAACAAACAAGTATGCCAACTGAATATAACATTCGCCCATAAATCACTTGAAACCTAAAACAAATCATTTATGCAGTGCAAACATTTCCAGAGATCATGGATCAACTGCAGCCCAATACCCAACATGAGAAGTACTGTAAATGTTGACTGACACACCACTGACATATTTCCTGACCCAGCAAAACAACAGCATTCCTAGTGCTTTCAAAAGTGCTAATGCATAAACTTAAAAAAAAAAAAACATCAAATCGCTATTTTCTGCAGAACAGCAGTGATGATGGATGCCTACCTTACATCCGAACATCAGCGACAAGGTGTTGTCATGGCACGCAACCTTACAGTGGCAGAGCATTGGATTAAAACAGTCGGGGTTCCTCACTATAGGAGACATTCCTCTCACAGCAGGAGTTCTGTTCTCGTGCTACGAGCACTGACGTAGACAGAAAGCAAGCACGAGTCTCTTCACTCCTGGATATGCAAGAGTCTGCCTAATGCATGAACACACACACACACACATCCATTCTCCCTAAACACACAACTGGGATACAGTCACCATTCAGATCTCAATTCTCTTTCCCCTTGCTCCCTTTCTCATGGTCTGAGTCAGACAGTATTTTACAATCCTGTCTGCCTGAAGCTTTCTTAACTCTTACGCTTCATTTTCCTTACACAAAGCTTCTTTTTATTTTCTTTAGATTTTGAAGTGAAATATGACCATGACTTTTTCGTGCTTCCGTGAGATTAACTAGGTAATGACAATGCTGTGGTAAATTAACTACATGGTATAAGTGGCGCCACTTCATTATTATTAGCTAAGGGTGATTAGTTAGATTGATTTGAAATTCAGTGAGTCCTTGCATGACAGCAGAGGCTCTGGCTTGACTTTGATGGAAAACCAGAGAGCTGTAATTAGTGATGGTGTAATGTGTTTACAAAAAGCTTCCTTTGTTTACATAAATATCAGCAGAATTGTGATGGAAGTGATGCTCCTATTTTCACACATCCCCGGCATAAACCAATTTAAAAAGAAAAACAAGTCTATGTATTAACTTCATATACAGTATATTAGGGTTAAACATACATTTGAACATAAAATAAAAATAAGTAAAAAATAAGTACAAAAAAAATTACCAAATCGGAATGATTTCTGAAGCATCGTGTGACACTGAAGACAGGAGTAACGGCTTCTGAATATTCAGTTTTGCCATCAAAGAAAAAAGGCAATAAATATTAAAATATATTAAAATAGAAATGTATTTTAAATGTTAATAATATTTCAGAATATTACTGTATTTTGATTAAATATATGCAGCCTTGGTGCGCTTGTGCATGTTTCAAAGACAAGAAATGTTTAATTTAATACATAAGGAATAATTGACGACGGGCAGTTGAATTATTAGAAAAATAATGAACACTCAAAGTGGTGATTCGGCCACGATGCGAAGTTTTGATCAGATGATATATTTAAAGGAATTCGTCTGGTTTTTGTACTTAATTCGCTATTGTGGGTAGGATTAATTCTTCCGCATCTCATCCAACAGCTCTTTGCTCGTTCCAAAAGTCCTGTAATTTCCGTTATTACAGCTTTACTATGCAAAGTGGTATGGAACTGTAATGTTGTCAGGAGAGCTGCATGGATACGTCCTCAGTGCGTTTCCCAGAAAATAATTGCACACCTCAAAACATTCGTCAGCCAATCAGATTCAAGCATTCAATGGCCCTGTAGTATAAATTACAATTAAAATCTTACTGACCATAAACTTTTCAATGATAGTGTTTATAGATGTTGAAGAGCATGCTGCAGACCAGCATTCAAAAACACGACATACTGTATGCAGTACTCTTCTTTACAACTAGTATGTATGCCAAGTCAAAAAAATGTATAGGTGCATCTCAATAAATTAGAATGTTGTGAAAAAAATAATTTATTTCAGTAATTCAACTTGTGAAACTTTGTGTATTGCATAAATGCAATGCGCACAGACTGAAGTAGTTAAAGTATTTGGTTCTTTTAATTGTGATTGTGTTTTGGCTCACATTTAACAAAAATCTCAACAAATTAGAATATGGTGACATGCCAGTCAGCAAATCAACTCAAAAGAAATGCAAAGGTTTCCTGAGCCTTCAAAATGGTCTCTTAGTTTGGTTCATTAAGCTACACAATCATGGGGAAGACTGCTGATCTGACAGCTGTCCAGAAGACAATCAAGCTGCACACATTCATTGCCAAATAAGCTTGCTGTTCACCATGTGCTGTATCCAAGCATGTTAACAGAAAGTTGAGTGGAAGGAAAAAATGTTGAAGAAAAAGATACACAACCAACCGAGAGAACCACAGCCTTATGAGGATTGTCAAGCAAAATCGATTCAAGAATTTGAGCCTGTTTTTCCCCCACGAGGTGGTTTATTTTGTTTTATTTTAATAAGAGCCCTTTTCTCCTGCACTATTGAGTCCTAACACAGTCTATGTGCATTGAATTTAATGCACAGGTTTCACAATTTGAGTCAAATGACTGAAATAAGTGAACTTTTCCACAACATTCTAATTTGAGAAGCAAAGTATGCAGAAAGGCCGTGTGTGAGGAGGCATGGGATGCAGTGACACCCAAAAAAATAATTAGAATGCGACAATATGAAATGTAAACCAATAATTCTTATAAGTAAAACTGTGAAGCACAACAGTTGCATATACAGTAGCAGAAAACCCGGCATCTCTTTTAAGGTTCTAAATTGTGGCGTGACTAAGATGACAAGAAAGAAGACAATTAATAACAGAATAAAATAAACATTTAAATAAATGACAAATAAATATGCCTTTTCGCTTTGTTAAAAATTTTTGACTATGCAATGTTTAAAACCCTACGGTACTAAGATTTTAATGCACTTTAATTGTAATTAACAGAATGTTAAGAAACCTACAAAAATATTTCTGTACTGTTTGTAAACCATGTAGACATCAAATTCAATATTGAATTTGCAGTGATGAGTTTATGTTTGTGAGCTAATGTGTCATGAGCAACAGAGGGGGGTCTGGCCATCCCCATATGTGGAAAGCTTAGCTATTTTGAGATCTTCGCGTTTGTTTTGTGCCAGTTCACCTGTGTGCCAAACAATCCTGAAGAAACACTTCTAAAAATACCAGTGCATAAAACCCACCTCAGATGTGTGATCACAATTAACATGAATCATTAGTCAAACTCACATAAGGTACACAGTGGGTGAATCTGCTCTAAATCCCTGTGCCTTTGGGAGGTACAGAGTACACACTGGCCTGTGCGTGTATGTGTCGAGTATGTGTTGTGTGTCCATGCATTAACTACTTTATTTCTACATAGAAATACTACATAAAATAAATTAATCTCTGCACTGGTACTTTATCAAATGTACTGAAATAATGCTACACAGGTGCATTCATGAAAACTGAAAAAAATAATATATATATATATATATATATATATATATATATATATATATATATATATATATATATATATATATATATATATATATATATATATATAAATATATAAATATATATATATATTCTAATGAGATAAATGTTTGCACTGGTCAAATCAAAAAATATAAATGATCATCCTTGCCAAATTTTAAATGAATCTTGTGTCCAAAAATAATTAACTTCCAAAATAATTAACTACTTATTGATTTGCATCTGAAGATTATATACTTTGACAATAAGGCTCCAAAAATAAATAAATAAATAAATACAAATGTAAATAATTAAATTCCACATTAAAGTAATCTACATGAAAGTTGTTGTGCATTCTATTGCACAGAAAAATAACAGCATAAGGGATTGGAATTAGAGGCAAATAATGACACAATTCTAATTTTTGTGTGAATTATCCCTTTAAATCACAGTATTAAAAATGACATCTGTCACTGCACAGACCCCACATAAAATGTAATACAAGTTCATTCTATTTTAGGAATCTACTCAACTGAGCATGACATTCCGAGACAGAATCAGCCGTGATGTGAACTGACGGCACAGTAAATGGTCAGAAAGTGAATCGCCGTTTGCATGGTTGGCGCGAGGCACCAAAATTTGGCTTTAGTCTACAAAATATTACTCACCGTTTAAAACCAATCCACCCGTGTGCTGATCTTTTATATTTTCTCCGATAACAAGCTCCTGACTCAGCTCAACACACAGCACAGTATGGATCGCAAGCACAAATCAGCACAGAAAGTGAGGTCTACTTTACCTGTAATTACAAACAGAGTCCTTATGCAGAGTTAAGTGATGTACTATGCTAAAGATAGCGTGTGTGAGTGCTCATGTTGTCCAGCAGAGGGCGCAAGCACACAGTTTTACTGCAAGAATCTGATGGATCGCGCAAGTCAGATCTTGATACATTAGCATAGGGATGCCCAACCCTGCTCCTGAAAATCTACCTTCCTTTCAAAGTTCAGCTCCAACTCTAGTCAAACTGTTGCCATGCACTGTAACACAACATATCTGGCAGGCCTGTTTTCATTTCTGCACTAGCCTCAGAATGAAGCCTACCTGCAGCTAAACCCCCTCCAGCTGACATTAATATTTCAGCATGCCTTTAGCACGAGAAGATCTTGTCTGGCCTCAGACTGTGCTACATTACGATATTACAGTAAAGCATCAGCACTCTGTGGTGGAGGCTGGCATACACCTCTTCCTTTATGTGTCACTTACTTCAATCTGCCAATAACACTAAGGGCTATAGGAGGTAAAGGTTTTTCTATGTGAATCTGTCACGAAGCACTTATGATGGACTTTATGGATTTGAACCTTTGAGATTGTAACACACAGTCTGCAATTTAATGTCCTTTTCTCAAGGCATCTTTACACAGCCAAGTTCTTCTCCAAATTCTGCTTTAAGATGCAAAACCACATTGAAGCAATGCTAAAATGCCAGCTGTGACCCACCTCAGTTCCTTGTATCGGAGAAGATTCTGATGCTGAACTGATTCTTCGTAAGTAAAATGCAGCATCGGAGCAGCATTAGATTTCACTGTCATGATGACAATATATTTTGACATTTGACATTACATATTTATAATTGTATATTTCCATTCATCGCATGTTTCTATATTCATAGTCACATTTAAAACATGAATTTATATTTTTTTCCGCAATAGTTTTTGTGTGTGTGTGTGTGTGTGTTTGTGGAGAGAGGTGTCCCTAGGGCTCTTTGTGGACAGCACACATATTCTGCAGTTGACTGTGCAGACAGTAAGAGCAGACACTGGAGTCTGAGACTGAGCTGCCTATAGACTCAGGATCTGGAGCAGACAAAAAATTAATTAGCTAGAAGTTGGACAGCTTTTTTACAGGCAGTTTAATTACCGTGGTAAAGAACAATTAGATTTGAGCTCTTAGACACCTCTTGGGAACTACATAAAAGAAAGAGCAAGAAGCCTTCAAAGTGACTCGATAAAAAAAAATGGCTCCCTGCAACTACACTACAGTGTTCAATGTTTGACTTTTCTAATTTGTGATATTTTTACAGGTAAGAAAATTAAGCCATTATTTGACTCCAATGGGCTTTCCACTTATAAAAGCCTTGAAATAAATCAGGCATTGCACAAAAAACCTAAGTAAACATAATCCTGGGCTACTCGGGGTTAAAAGTGGCCTTAGTTCTGGCTTTAAAAAGACAATTCCCTGGGTTTGTTGTAGTATGAAAATCTCTATGAAAAGTATGAGTAATAGCTCTCAAAAAAAAAATTCCATTCATTTCCTTTACAACAACAGTATAGTTTTATCACAATGTGTATAATGCCTCTCAAGATAACAACGTCATTAACTACATATTTGCTACATAAATATAATAAATTGATGATAAATGAACAAATCTTACAGTTAGCCTTCCTTCTCTCTGACACTTTTGGATAGCTGTGCCAAGGGAATGAACAGTAATCTGGAAAATGGAGCAAACAGATTTAACACATAAAGGATTAGGAGTCCAGATATGGATCTTGCTTTCAAAAAATATGCTAAAAATACTCTGGTTTAAAAATTGCAAATGTAGCTCTGGGTTATATAAGCCTGCAGTGTGGGTTTAATCACACAACATGCACCTAATTAAGATTCCTATGCAGCATCTCCTCTCTCCAATAAATAAATAAATAAATAAACAGCCCATAGCACTTGGTTAATCACTCTATTTATCACGGCAATGCTGTTAGTAATCACACCAAGTGACATAGAATGATCTCCAATAAAACAGGAGGGTGTAGGGACCACTCTTCGGCTCACACCTGACACAGAGAGCTCATCTTGACCAAGGAGGCAGAGCAGGGTTGAGGAGGTTTGTTTAGCATTAAGATTAGTTATGCAAATTTATTGAACCAAATTTGAATGTAAATGTGCTCTAGGCTCAGTACGAATTAAGATGTAAACAATAACGTGACTTTAGCATGATAAACTTACTTAAATTACTCACAAGTCAATAAATCTGTTCTTTGGTTAAAACGAAGTACTTTTATAAAATATTAAGTATGACATTTTGGCTGGCCAATGTGGTTTTTGATAACTGATACTTATACCATTTAAAATGCTTTTTGTTAATTGAAATAAAGCTAAAAAGATCAAATACATTTTAGAGGAAATTTTTACAATTTAAATGAAATATAGAATTATGAAATAAAATTAAATATATTTAAAAAACACAAATAAAATTGAAAATCACACACACAAAAAAAATGAAATTACTATGAAAACTGAAAATATAAATAATATAATAAATAATTATAATTAAGGATAATGCTGGTCTAAATGGTGGACCAAAAGTCGCTACTGGGTAGAGAGCTCCAGCCGAGTTTAGTTTAATTTTGTTCTGCCTTGTGGGAGAATCCAGGTTGCATGCTAACCTTAAAAAGCAACAGAAATCTTAGGAATCCACTGGCAGCTAAAGGACACACAGCATGAGCCTACCAACCCTCCCAGCGTCTCTCTGTAACTTTGATTACTCTGTAATCTATTTAAAATAGAAGAACAATTTCACAAAAAATAATTAAAAAAAACAACACATGAGCTCTGTGGCCAAAGTTGTGAGAACGCTGTAAGAATGCTGACACCGAAAGAACAAGCATCTTGGCCCCAAAACATCCTCCTATCCGTGCAAACTCCTCCTCATTTCCTGTCACCCTGTCTGAAGGCCTTCTGAGCTGGAAGAAGAGCACAGTCAGAAGAAAAACTCAACTAAAGTGCTTACTGCACACTTTATTCTGGGGGTCATGAACCCTCCCCACATTCAGCATCTATGTCAATTAGTCCTGACAGTGAAATGTCAATGATTTAATCATTAGAAATTAAGAATGGGCTGAATTGAGAACAGTGAGAAGCGGTGAACTTCATCATTACCTTACTGGTTGGCCCTAATGACATACATTTACATTTAATCATTTAGCAGACACCTTTGTCCAAAGTGACTTACAAATGAGGATAACAATAGAAGCAACATTGGTTTTATATATAAGACTAATGAGAGAGGAACAGTTAGTCTAGCACAGTACACATAGCTAGGGTTTTTTTATTTTATAGAATGGAATAGAATAGAATAAAACAGAATAGAATAGAATAGAATAGGTATGTGCTAGTATGAGTTCGTCAGATGCTGGTAAAAAAGATGTGTCTTTTGACGTTTTTTGAAAACGGTCAAAGACTGTTTGAATTGAGATAGGGAGGTCATTAAACCAGCTGGGCACAGTCCAGGAAAAAGGTTCGTGAAAGTGATGTTTTGCCTCTTTGGGATGACTTTCTACATTAATTCTGTGAAATTATATATTCTGTTTATTTAGGTATTTTTGCACATTATAAAGTGTTGAGGAGAAGAATACTATTAGTTTTTACTTGACAGTAATACGACGATACAGGCAGACAAATCTAATGGAACTGAGACATATCTAAGGACTAGAATATCATAGAGATGCATTGGCTATTTTGCCATGGCCAAGTAAGCGAATATCTAGCAACCACACAAAGCGCATTAGCAACTATGCAGAACACACAGCCAGCTGCATAGGAACACCTAGGTAAAACCAAGCTAACCACTTTCTAGTGCTGTGTCAACACAGGAAAGGAAAGCACCACCTGTAAGCCTGGGCAATGAAATGTTATTTATATTTATCGATGGTACACCTTCTTTGATATCGACATAAACAATTTTTGATATAGCAGACGATACAGACACATGTTGTGAGTGACGCAGGCAGCACACATAAACAGAACGCATGCTGAAATAAGTGCTGTTCCTGGCTGTGATGAGGAGTTTCTGAATAAAGAATTAATATTAGTTTAATTCATTTAATTTAAAATTGCATTTGATAGTTAGGTGTGCATCAGAGATTGTTTTGTGACTGTAAGATATAGTCTAAAAATGTTATTGGAACTAACTAACATTTACTAATGTATTTAACTTTAGAGACGGTCCCTGAATTTGCAAATACAAAGCGTCTAACATCAAACCAACTTTATGCCAGTGGGTCGCATTTCCAAAAAGCATTGTGAGCCTGATTAAACCGTAGAGACCTTAGATAAACTTATGCTCACAATGTTGATTTTCTCTGTGATTACAAAATGAACACATCCCATAGAAACCTCCACCGAGTGTGTCTAGAGTCGTCATCAACTTAGACCATTGACGATGTTGATGGTTCCGGGCTTAATGATGTAACTATAAGGATAAGTAATTGAATTCAGTCGCTATTAAATAATTCAACATAATAAGTGGGAATCTGTGAAAATATATTGGAGCTCTCCAGTAGATCTGGCACATGACACTCTCAAACTCCGATCTCTATTATTAGTTTATGTTATGTTATTATGTATATGTTAACAATAGGGGTGGAACGAAACATGTATTCGTAATGAACGGTCACGGTACGGGCATCTCGGTTTGGTACCTTACCTTACCTTTCCGTACCTTAAGATGAATACAGGCAATTCACCCCCCAATCCAGAAGGGGGAGCTCGCAGCAATGCAACGCTGTTTGATAACCGGCCGCCAGCAGAAAAACAGTGAATGCATGAGTTGCACACTTGAAAACAAAGTCTACTGAACAGTAACCATGTGCTGATTCTGAATGTGACTCTCACAGACTAACAATGGAGTATACTTTAAACCTCTAAAGTCTAAGGGTATTTTTGGGGCCTGGAGAAGTTTTGTCATGCCCCAAATAACCACCATCCCGGTCTGCCGTTCCAGAGGCACTGCCCCGTCCACAACGCGAAGCTGCAGAGTTGTGTCACCCAAGACAGCCCCACAACATCCAGGAATTTGGAAGGACTCAGACAAACTAACACAAACTAAATCCAGAAGAACTGTAGCAACGTCTTCATGACATTTTAAGAAACCAAAGCTATAATACTGTGAGAAGTTTTAGGCACTTGTGTAAATATGCTGTAAAGTAAGGATGCTTTCAAAAATATTGTCAAAAATGTTATTTTTCAATTAACTTGTATTAACGAAATCAAATCAATATTTGGTGTGACCAACCTTTACATTTAAAACAGATTTTGTCCAGTTATACTTGATGATACAAATATTTGAAACTGATATTTTCTACTGACACACTACAGTAAAATATATAAATAACTGGTCGAACACCATTCTTTGGGGTAAAAGTACTAACGTGCCTAAGACTTTTGCAAAGTAGTGTATGTATAATAAAATTAAGTATATTTAAGTGTAATTAAAGTATGCGTTCATATGTTAAGGGCTAAATTGTCGCTGGAGAAAACGGCTGTGGAGTAATGAGCAGTGAATGGAGCAATAACTTTACAGAAGATGGAAAACCGATTTCTTCCCGTTACCTTTTGTAAACTGTATTTATGACAAAGAACTGAACAGATACAGATATTTTAACAATCTATCGATGAATACACCGTGTGTCCTCTGTTTCTGTTTGAATCCTCTCCAACTGCTCCGCCGCGCTCTGCGGATTGAAGAGCGTGCTGAAAGACGGGGAGGAGACAGGTCTGCTGCCATTTTCATATGAAATTTAAGGGGACTGACTCTGAGGCGATCACGAATTTGTGTACTGTTTGTGGAGTTAAATGCAGTAGAACCGCTAAAAAATTCTGACAACGCCCTTGCTTCTTGCATACATTTCGGAGAACCAGGACAAATATTTCGATTGCTCAGGCATTTAAGATGCACCGAAATCTGCATTCTGATTCAGTTCAGTGCATTCCTGTTTAAAAGGTACTGGTGCCATATTGGCACTGGGTTTCAGTACCACACCTTATGCATCATGTTGTATGAGATTAACCAACATCTCATATATTACATTGTAGGGTGACAGATGTGTTCGTATTGTATAAAAAGTGTTTTACACATCATAATAATAAAATCATGGCAAATATGTGTAATCTTAACAAAAATCTGTTCCAAGTTTCCACTTAACTTTCATGTTTCAAAACACCTATTTCATATTCCTATGGACTCCTTGATGAATAAAGCAGGAAACAAACCAGGGAGGGCTATGTTAATAGGAAAATAAACTATTTTGATCAAATGAGCAGATATTAGTGGGGAAGAAGATGTGCACTATACTGTATAACACTTGTGTGCATGTCACCGATATACAAGAACAGGCCCTGCATCTGTTAGCTGCTCATGTTTACCACTTTCACAAGGCACAGTAAGGGGGTAATATGAGCCCTCTCTCTCAAGCACACACACAGACAGTCTTGGTCCAAACATTAGTGTAGCCAAGCCGAAACATGAGAGTCCATGTGAACAATGGTGTTATTCTGAGGGGAGCATGTGAGATGGCAGACAGATGAAGGACATAGTCAGAGATCCTGATTGGAGCTGATCAACAAAGACTGTGTGAACACAAACTGGGAACATGCTCAACTCACATAATCACCATTCATTCTCCCATTCTTTCCGCACTTTATCTTTCTTTTTGTCTTGTTTTTTATTATCTCACTCTGTCCCAGCAAAAATATGTGGGGATGTCTGGCTATGTAATGGTGTACCTCAGGGCTCAGTACTGAGCCCCCTTCTTTTAATCTATATACTAAACATTATAAATATGGTTGCGTGCGTAGAGCACCATTGAGTGGAAGTGTCATCACCACTAGCCAAAGCAAACATGAGAAAATGCATCATTTACCAGTGGATCAGATATGATAACAGAAGCCCGCCTTAACACATCAGCTTCAAACACACACGCACACATATACTCAGAGAGAGAGGCTCAGAATACAGCCACATGCTTGCTGGGAAGTTTGCTTATACAATAGTGAAATGAAGCACATAAGTACACACATAAGTCAAGCAGAGCGCTATAGTACCACATGTGTATACCTAATAACTAATATAATAACTAAGCATAACTAATAAAATCCCCATGATCATAAAAACAAAGCAAAAATTATGATAGACAGGAAGAGAAAAGTGATGATATCAAGTGCTTAGTGGTTGGCTCTCAAGAATACTTGATTCTAAAAGAAACAGAAGGAAAAGGAAGAGGAAAGAGACAATCAGAAAGGAACATACAAAGAGTGACAGAGAGATGAAACAAGAAAATTACACCAAAAGGTACTAGAAAGAAAGAGGCAAGCTTTTGGGGTGAGTCACTTTGCTGCAGAATTTCTTACAACACACGGAAAACATTCTCTCAAGAACAGTTTGCAATAGCAACTTTCAATGTTTACGATATTGACAACTACAGCATTGCAACAGCACTTTATCACCTCAGTATACGGTCCACCCCCTTTCCACATTTGACATGACGTACAGTATAAACTTTTTTCGCTTACCTCTGGGCTCCTCACTTTCTGTTCCTGCATGCTTCTCTAAAAGTGTTTTTGTATGTATATGTGAGCGTGTTTCATTAAGTTTTAAATCGGATAGTAGAGAGGTGTTCATGCTCTGTGGAGTGGCTTCCTTTTTTCTGGGCAGACTCAGAGACTGTGTTCGTCGTGTTTGTTTGTGTGTGTGTGTGTGTGTGTGTGAGAGAGAGAGAGACAGAGAGAGAGAGAGAGAGAGAGCGAGAATGTGCCAGAGATGTTGGGAGGCCCTGAATCATTTCCCCACCGCTGCATCCAGCACTATGCGGCACTCAGCAAGTCTACTGCAGGGAGCACAGCCAAGCAGGAACGTCCACCGAGCCCACACAGAAAAGCTGTATTTCAACACAGATCCCTCGCAGGAAGTTGACAGTTGACAGGTACAACAAAGAGTTTTTGTAGCTTATATGATTTTAAATAAAGAATCAAAGCCCACTGTAGTATGGTTCAGTAGATACATAGTTAATGTTAATCATCAGTATTACTGCTGCAGTTTATTAATAAAATCCTAACCCTAAATATTAGACTCTGGTGAAAAAGTCATTCTGCATCCTGTGTGCTATTAACATGAATGATGCTTAAAATAATACAATCGTTGAGGAGAAGTATATTACTTTTCTAAGTGGTTAGAATGAGTTGTCGCTTGGCAGATGAAAAAGAGGCACTGAAAATTCTGTAATACTTTGCAATAAGATCCCATTTTTAAACATCAGTTAAATGCAAAAGTTAACAACAACTAACAATGACATTTCTAAAGCATTTTATTAATCTTAATAAATGTTAGGGCTGGGTAAATTTTTTTTTTGTCATTTTCATTGATTGTCTATTTTGATGAAAATAGGGAAGTCGTGGCCTAATGGTTAGAGAGTCTGACTCCCAATCAAAGGGTTGTGAGTTCGAGTCCCGGGCCAGCAGGAATTGTGGGTGGGGGGAGTGCATGTACAGTTCTCTCTCCACCTTCAATACCACGACTTAGGTGTCCTTGAGCAAAGCATCGAACCCCCAACTGCTCCCCAGGTGCCGCAGCATAAATGGCTGCCCACTGCTCTACATAAACTTTACTGAGTATATTTTAAGTGTTTTTTATACAGATCAGCAGATTTAAACCTTCCATATTATTGATTCTCAGGTGTATTTTACAGCATTAATTGGGACTCTTTTTTTTTTCTTGAGAAAATTTGCCATGTCTTGTACCTGATATTTCCAAAATAATCTATATTGAATTCAATGGAATAAAAATCAGAATTGAATCGAATCACAAGCTTGTAAAGGACTATCAAAATGAATTGTAAAATTTGTGTCAAAACCCTGCCCTAGTAAATTTTTATTTTAACATTCACAAATACATTAATACAATTTTGTGCACTGGTTTTGTGTCGAGACCTTGTGATTTTTATTATTATTATTATTATTATTACAAAGCCCATGTCTCACTTTTTTAAATGTACAATTGTATTTTGTGTGAATCAGACCTTACACTGAGGGAAGAATCCAAGTAATTTCTAATGACTTAAAAGCAAAAAAATGACTTGAAGACTGAAGAAAAAGAAACCCCCTGAAAACTACCCAGGACAGCCCTAACAACTGCAAAGCAATGGGCTGGAAACGACCCTGACATAATGGTGGCCGTATGGAACACCACTTTTACTTTAGAATATTTCAGTAAGTATACTACATTGGTTAACTATAATGGGCTCTTTTTTTGTGTGTTTGCTAGCAAACCTGACAAAAACAAGCTGTGCCCATATGATTAACGTGTGTATGTGATACAGTGACAGACAGCCATGAGAGAGGGTGTGTGTGTGTGTGTGTGTGTGTGTGTGTGAGAGAGAGAGAGAGAGAGAAATGCAGCAGGTTTAATGAAGCTGTAGTGGGTGGTGGTGACTCTGCCTGCCCTAATGAGGACACACGGAAACCACACACCATTAACATACAGTAACATAAGCACAAGAAAGCACATGCTTGTCTGCTTCTAAGAAAGCTCCAGGGGAACAATGCACAACAAAGACATCAAACATCAATACCACTGTCTGGCTGCTTGTTAAACCCAGAGTAAATGTACCATGACCAAAACCCACAACAATGAACCTACGCAAAGTTATCAGGCACTTAAAAAAAAAGAATTCATAAAATTGTTCTAGCACATAAAGCAGGTCCAGATTATAAAAGGTATTTCTGAGTCTCTGCATGTGTAACTGCATTCATCATCAGAACTGAATGAGATTTCCTTGTGAAATATTCATGTCTGCATGACTCAAAGCTTGCTCAACATTTTTAGCAGATGGGTCAGTACCGTCTGGGTACCTCTCTCTCCCAGTCTGAATTCACATGATGGAAAGCCCTATGCTCCCCGGCTGCAAATACATTAGTTGGAAAATCTGCAATGAGTATTAGTGAACAATTTGTTCAGACAGAGTGTTTCCTTTAAGTGAGAGGTTAAAAAAAACTAAATCCAACTCTATTCCTGGCTCACATTATCATTATCTTGAAAGAAAAGATATGCAACATGCTAATTGCCATCAGCTGACTCTTCAAGCCAAATATAAATTCTAAAACTGTGAATAATAGGGATCAAGTTCTTTGCTCATCTTACTAGCTAATGCCAATAAAATTATTTTACTGGCCTGATTGATTGAATGATCAAGTTAATGCATTCTTGCTACATCAAAGTAATATCAACATTCAATAAATGAATAAATAAAAATAATAATAATAATAATAATAATAATAATATAAGCATTACAATAAGGCTGGTCAATCTAAAGTTTAAAAACTAGTTTAAAAACTCCAAGACTGTACTGCTAAATCAAGTCCACTTATTCATTATGCTCCAAGAAGCAGAAAGGTTGTGTGTAGCAGTACTGACGTGGGAGAGAGAACTGGGAAGTGGTCGACTGATATATCGCCAAGGCATTTTCCAAATATAGGCATCGGCCCATACGTTTTTCTGTTTGGCCGATGTGTTCGAGGAGACTTTTCTTTTGACGGTGCAAAAAAAGGCAATGCTGAGCACACAAAGCTCACATTCTCTCTCTTCTTTGCTGTCTTGAATGCTATACACTTGTGAAAACCATTTTTTTTTTTGTGATTTCAAATTATGCTGTGATTTATGCATTTGCCCACTTTCTGTGTGCTGTGTGCTGTATGTAAAATTTGTTTTACCCGTGCTTTATTTGAAAAAAAATATGATTTCCATTGCACACAAACTTCCCAGAATACTGAGTGTCCTGTTGGTTACAGTGTTTACTTCCTTTTTATTAATTTTTTAGTAATTCTTTCTGAAAAATACTTTGTCACCTAAAGTGCGGGGTGGTGTTGGCGCAGTGGATAAGACACATGCCTTAGAGACCCGGGTTCGAATCCACTGTGAGACACCAATGTGTCCCTGAGCAAGACACTTAACCCCTAGTTGCTCCAGAGGCGTGCGACCTCTGACAACTAGAAATTGTAAGTCGCTTTGGATAAAAGCATCAGCTAAATGAATAAATGTAAAGTATGTTTATATTACACATGGTTAAAACTGGAACCATGGAAAACTGGTTATTTTAATAAACTGATATTTGGGAGTTATCAGCTTACTGGTGTGCATGTACATAAACGTGCTTCCCACACATTCACAACTCCCACACACAATCCTACACTTGCATTCCTACACAATCAAGTATTACACACATTGCAAATGTATTACTATAATCGCTCAGGAACCAAATCATCCACGCAGTTTTTGGCTCCCCATGCTCATTTCCTGTCCTCCCATCGCCAGCATTTCCACCCCTGCATCCACGGCATCATGTTTACTGCCAGCTTGATGCATGAGACAACAGCTTCTCTTAAATCCCTTACAAGCTGCAGAGGAAAACAGAATGCCACCCACTCCAGACAAGCAGCAATTTACCAACATAAGAAAACCCGGGCGAGCCCCCAACAAAATCTTCTCCATATGCACGTCTGCAGAGAATAGAAAAAAGCCAAGGTATATCCAAATAGTTCTATTCCCACCAGTGTTTCAGAGCTATTTTTTCTGTATTCTTCAACAAAGTTTGTGTATAAAGCAGAGCTGACTGTCACACTGTCCCACCTTTCATTATCAAGGCACTTCCTGCTCAGTCAGTAGAGGGAGGTGGGGGAAGTGAGGAAGACAGGTGAAGTAACACTTGCTTGCATATTAAAGACTCACTCACTCTCACTCAAGATAGGAAACTGCGGCAAAACGGAGTGGGACAGACAGGTATAATTATGGCAATATTAACAATGCTAAACAAAACAATAAATATAGAGAAAGTATACAAAAGACACATATAAGATATTTAAGGAGTTGCTCATAATGTTTACAGAAAATAACTTAGATATTTTAAAACCGCAATTATTTCTAATTTACTTCTGTGATGGCAAAGCTGAATTTTTATCAATCATTACTCCAAAGTTCAATTCCATGGGATCCTTCAGAAATCATTCTAACATACTGATTTGATGCTTAAGAAACATTGATTATTATTATTATTATTATTGATTTTAATAGTTATGACAATGTGAGGCTGCAATGCTATATTTGCAAGTTTGTACAAGACAGAACCTGGATAAAGAGTAACGCTAAGAAAAACGACACTGTTTTTAAACTAGCAGTACTCCGAAAAACTATACTAATCTACACTTTAATCTCTTTAGAGATAGAAAATCCAGAAAATCACGAATATGAAACAGTTCATGCAAAGATCAGCCAACTCTGCAATGACTGACAGTAAAATATCCTGTTGAGGCAATCCACAGATGCCTCAACCACCAGTACAGCCACATGGTATAATCGTACAGCCCCATGTGACACTCACACATGTACACTACACACAAAAGTTCACACTCGCAGCTAGTTCTTACCTTCACATTGGACCTCAGTGCACAATAACATGCAAAAAACATTGCAGGTATTGTGTGGCATAAGGATTGGTGTAACAGCAAAGCTTCTGAAGGGAAGGAATTCAAGAAGAGCAAGAAAAGAGTCAGAGACGGATCACATCCCTCGGTGTATGCTCCCAGCAGAGCATTGCGGCGGGTTGCCGTATCCGTCTCTCTGGACTAGGGACTCGTACTCACACATTGCTGGATGAGACATTACAGCTGACAGCAGTAGGAAAAGCACACCGCCGCACAGGGGATTCTCTCTTTCTGCCTTTTCTCTCTCCATCTCACTCTCTCTCTTTAATACAGCACAAAGAAGAGGCAGGAACTGAGTGAGTGTGAAGATTTTGGAGGTTGCTTGATACTATAACTGCACTAGATTAGATACACACTTACTGTAAAACAGCAGTAGGTAAAAAGTGTAAGGAATGGCGGTATTTATTTGAATAATTTACTCTTGTGCACACACACCCTGTGCTATTATATAACACCCCTCAAGACTGTCTCACTAAAGTGCAATGCTGCCAAAAAAAAAAAAAAAAAAGCTGCATTCATTAGGCTAGAAAGCAACAGAGCTGTAAGCAGCAGGTCTGTCATTTAAACCACAATCAAGAATACAGTATGGTTTTGGTGAATATTTGTAGGAGGGTTCCACATTTGAACGTCAAAACACAGTGCACCCAATGAGATTACCCATTGGGTACTGAAACATTCATTTTTAATGTAGGACATTAGAATGCAAATGAGAAATTTACTCTAACAGGAAGAATATAAAAATGGCCTGAATCATGTTTTTCAAGTGGAAAAAGTGCATCTAAAAAATACACATTAAAGTTGTACATCAATTTTATACATGAATAAACACGATTAAGTATGCAGATCTTGACATTTGCATGCAATCCTGTACTGACATCAATCCCACTGCTTTGAATAATAAAACTCCGGAATGCACCAGCACATAACAAACACAAGGGGGCAGGAGTCTAACTCAATATATTCAAATTAGCTCTCCAGCTCTCTGCAGTGGTGGACACAAGTTAAAGAATATATAGATAACGTGACCAATTTGTTACATTATTACTATTCCTGTTCTGAGAAAACAAAGTGCACACAGCAGGAATTTGATTACCTGTCAACCAAGTAAGTGCTTTAATCATTGTGCTGTGAATGTGTTAATTGAGCTCAGCACAGAAGAGTTCCACTAAAGTAAAATGAAATTAGAGGAGAGATTCAGGCTAATGACTTAAGAGTCCTTGAGAAGAAGGAGTGTAATCAAACTAAACCACACCTCTTGCGAAAAAAACCAACAAACAGGTGAATAACAAAAAGTTATACTTCACAACTAGCTCTTCTCTTAACAAATACAAAAGTGTGATGCGATCTGGGAAACTCCATCAGATGTCTTGCTGGGACGTTTTCAGGAAATTAGAAAAATAGGTTGACTGTAATGTTTTTTGTCAACATTAGGGTTTCATTCAATTATTATGCTATAAAATCTTGTCTATCTTCTCTGAACATATCTTGGCAAAATTGAACTTGTTTAGTGCAGATAAATAGTGATTTATTGCAGCAAGCAGAAAAGACTGTCTTTCTCTCATGTTATGAACACGCTGCGGAAGTGCTTTATTAATATGAAAGTTCTATGGTATCAAAGATCTTAGTATCATAAAAAAAACGTATTAAAAGACAAAATATCCATATCAAGATATATATCGTTATCATGATATAAAATCGATCATATCTTGATATAAGATTTTTGTCATATCAATGCCTCAATGCACATTTCCTGCCAGTCCTGTGTAAACTAAGACAAGCTACGTTTTTTTAAGTAATTTTTTATATTGTGAGATGGCGGAGATGTTATAATGGACTACACTCACTAGCCACTTTATTGGGTACACCCTGCTAGTACCGGGTTGGACCCACTTTTACCTTCAGAACTGCCTTAATTCTTCATGGCATTGATTCAACAAGGTGTTAGAAAAAATCCATCAGTCAACTTTTTGATGATATTCTAATTATATGACCAGCACCGGTACAAGCAGTTTTATTGATGTCTTTCCACAGTTGAAACGCTGACTGAGCAATTACAAGAGGTTCATTTGTGCTTAGTTTGTGTGAAAACTAGTAGTAAAGAGAAAGGGATGATCAAACTCACTTGATACATAAAACTGGAAGTTTCCAATGAAGTTCCACTCGCACAGTGGTTAAAAAAAATGCTGTACAGTATTTGTTCATTACATATGCATACTAAACTGAAAGACTTGAGATAAACCGAATGCTATTGTGCGTTGATGTTTTGTTATTTTTAGAATTATCTTTATAGTTATCATCTTTGGTTTGAACTGGCCTTAAGACACACACTCGTAGTGTGGTATTTTGGTTAAAAAAACAAAACAGGTAACCATGGTAACGTTTTGTAACTCTATTCATTGCACTATTCAAAATGTCCTTTTTGTACTGCCCAGTGAGGACTCTTCAAATATCCAGCTGAGGAGCACAGGAGAGTGTATGTGACTGTGTGAGTGTGTAAATCAGAGTGCCAGTTCAGAGCTGGGTGGTGTTGTGAAGCGTGGGCAAGCGCCAGCATGCAGTGGGAGGCATCGGAGATGCTTTAGAGAATATATTTTTGGTGCCAGCCTCCTTGTTACCAGGGAAACTAGTTGTTCTGTGGTTAGCAGCTTTACAGTATAAATGAGCTCACAAGAAAACGAGGGAGAGAAAGAAAAGAGGAAGAGAAGGAGGGGGTGACAAGAGAGAGGGAGTGCTGAGGCAGAAGACTGAGGGGGTGGAGAAAGAGAGAGGAGGTGAGAGAAAGAGTGGAGGCGACTATATTCACAAATTAGCCACTGGGAACTGCAGCTTTTGCTACCAAAATAGCTTTTATGTGAGAGTTAACACCAGTTAATCTGTCCGAGGAAAGTTTTAGAGGGGGTATAGAGATTTATTTATTTTTTTTTTACCAAAGAAAACTTCACTTGCGGTGACCTGACGTTCAGCCAACGACACTCTGGACAAACAAGGATGTATAAGCTGGAACTGTGGACAGGACGAGAGATGAGCATGGAAAAGCTGCCCTGAAGCCAAAACACTTTATCAAGCACAAATAAATCTCCTCCCAGAGGCAACTCCTGCTGAAGCAATGAGTCACACACTCTCGCTCATGCACATACACACACGCTCCATCATTCGCCTCCTTTTAACACAGATACATGTTAAAACACCAAAGATCACATTAAAGGTGAAGAGTGTCATTTTAACACCACTAGTGGCACAAAATGTGAAATTTTCTATATTAAATTACTTTCTAATATCCCAATATAGGCAGAGACTATTTAAGCTAACTGTAAGCTGATTTAGAGTTCAGAAAACCGACATTATTGAAGACTTAGATATAGAGACTTTTCAGTAAATAACAGTAATATATATATATATATATATATATATATATATATATATATATATATATATATATATATATATATATATATATATATATATATATGTATATATAACATTTCTGCATTCAAAGTATGCTAATGGCTAAGATTCAGATCCAAAGCATCAGATTTCTGCATTTTAAGTAACTCTATAGCTACACATATACTCAAAAACAGCCAAACTATTCTTCTTAAGGCTTTAAAACCCTGCGCATAAGGGACTCAAACTCACATCAGGGCTGCCTAAAGATGCTTCAATGCGTAACTCCCCTTTCACCTTTTATTCTATAGACAAGAATGATGCATCAAATCATACAGGTTATTGAGTTACATATCTGCCTGGCAGCCCAAAAACCTCACAGACTTAGACTCAATCTTCCAAGCCATATCTACAGACTAGAATATCACAGAGACTTAGGGGTGGGATCTTTGTCAGGACACCTAAGCAACAGCATAACAGTGCTTTGGCAACCACCCACCCCAGCACTGTGGCAAGGACCAGATTCAAGGAAATCTGTGTAGCAAATGAATTAATGCATGTGTCAGCTCACAAATCCTTTAAATATGTAGAATCTACAGTAGATTTAGTATGTCCCCGGGGGCAGAGAAAAGCATATCCATCCATTGTTAGGTCATGTGCTATGTCACTACCAGAGATGTATAAAGTACTAGAGACCCATACTTGAGTAAAAGTACAAGTGCTCTATCAAAAAAGTGACTTGAGTAGAAGTTGAAGTGCTCTTTAAGCACCACACTTAAGTAGAAGTACTAAAGTATTCAACATTTTTTGTACTTAAGTATTGCAAGTAGTCTATTTTAAAATTTACTACTCAAGTACTGAAAGTAAAAGTAGAAGTATTGTGTTATGTAGCTATTAAAGAAAGTAGTCAAAAGTTTGAACATATTGTTTTTACTATTTCAAATGATTAACCTAAAGGACAACCACAATTCCTTTGACTAACTTTTTGCAAACAAAAAATGGTTACAGGGTTAGTTCGCCCAATTTGCTAAATTATTTCATTAATAACTTACTCTCATGTTGTTTCAAACCCGTAAGACCTCCGTTTATTTTTGGAACACGGTTTAAAATATTTTAGATTTAGTCTGAGAGCTCTCAGTCCCTTCATTGAAGCTGTGTGTACGGTATACTGTC
The DNA here is from genome assembly GCF_003368295.1 of Carassius auratus. NCBI lineage: Eukaryota > Metazoa > Chordata > Actinopteri > Cypriniformes > Cyprinidae > Carassius > Carassius auratus. The sequence continues at coordinate 338,799 of NW_020524576.1, forward strand.
CATGTCCAGAAAGGTAAGAAAAACATCATCAAAGTAGTGTGACATCAGAAGGTCCGTTAGAATATTTTGAAGCATCGAAAATACATTTTGGTCCAAAAATAGCAAAAACTACGACTTTGTTCAGCATTGTCTTCTCTTCCGTTTCTGTTGTATAACAGTTAAAAACAAAGCAGTTTTTGATATCTGGTTCGCGAACGAATCATTCGATGTAACCGGATCTTTTTTAACCAGTTCACCAAATAGAACTGAATCGTTTTAAACGATACGCGTCTCCAATACGCATTAATCCACAAATGACTTAAAATATAATTAAACATTAAGCTGTTAACTTTTTTAATGTGTCTAACACTCCCTCCGAGTTAAAACAAACCAATATCCCGGAGTAATTAATTTACTCACACAGTACACTGACTGAACTGATGTGAATAGAGAACTGAAGATGAACACCGAGCCGAGCCAGATAACGAACAACAGACTGACTCGTTCACGAGTCAAGAACCATTTCTGTCAGACGCGTCCGATTCGTGAACCGAATTCTGTGCTAATGTTATGAGCCCAGGTAAACCGAAGGCTTGGAGGCTTGCAGTCAACGCCAATGACGCCATTACGTCGAGCGCAAAAGAATCGGTGAACTGTTTTCTTCAACTGGTTTATTGAATCGAACTGTCAGGAAGAACTACTGGTGATCCCGAGAACCGATGCAACCGGTTCTTGACTCGTGAACGAGTCATTATCTGGCTCGGCTCGGTGTTCATCTCTCTCTTCACAGCAGTTCAGTCAGCACGCGCAGTCTTGCTTGATTCGCTCAATGATGTGCCAGCTTCATCAAACCTGCCATCTACAGTTCTGGCAGTGGTTTGTAATGGAATGATTCGTAACATTATTATAATTGTACCGAGTAACGATGAAGCTCATAAAAAAATATCGGAGTAAAAGTATTAAACTCAGCGAAAATATGTACTGAAGTAAAAGTAGAAGAAAAAATAATACTCTAGTAAAGTACAGATACCGCCTTTTAGTACTTAAGTACAGTAGTGAAGTAGTTCTACTTCGTTACTATACATCTCTGGTCACTACTTACTAAGAGTTGAAACTGCACCTGAACTAGGCACAGTGGTGGACAGAAAGAGAGAGAGAAATAGAGACTGAATGGCAAGAAAACCTCTTACCTGTGTCTGTTAGGGCTGTGTATCATTCAAATATAGTGGTCGGACAATATTTTGCATTTTTCAAATATCGGCATCAGCCGATACATTTTTCTGCTTGGCCAATGTAAGACTTTTATTTTGACGTTGCTGATAGCGGCAGCGCCTGAGCATAGAGTGCTCATATTCTCCCTCTTGTTGTTAACAGTTCTGTCTAATCCAGATAGAAGTCTGTCTAATAATCAGATAGAACAGCTGAACAAAGGAAAAAAATATTATAATGATTTATTTTATATTATTTGTAATAGAAAGGCAAACATTATAATACTTTCTCGTTTGCCATCAACATTAAGCAAATATGTATTTATATAATTTAAACAAATCTTTAAATATCTAATGAACATTAATTTTCACAAACCTTGCAAGCTTAGTCGAATCTAGCTGTGGGATATTGTGAAGTGTGCATTTTATCCAGCATGATCACGTGTTTTCTGTGCGATGGTCTGTCTGTGTGAACTGAATGCTATAAACTTTAAACTCGTGATTTCAAATTATGCTGCACTTTATGCATTTGCCCGCTGTCATATTCATGTTATTTTCTGTATGCTGTATGTAAAATGAGTGATACCCGTGCTTTATTTGAAAAATATGAGGTAACACTTTAGAATAAGGTTCCATTAGTTAATGTTAGTTAACTACTTTCGTTAACATGAACTAAGCAAGAACAATCCTTCTACAGCATTTATAAGTCTTAGTTCATGTTAATTTCAACATTTACTAATGCATTATTTAAATCAAAAGTTGTGCTTGTTAACATTAGTTAATGCACTGTGAATTACCATGAACTAACAATGAATAACTGTATTTTCATTAACTAATATTAACGAAGATGAATAAATACAGTAATTAATGTATTATTCATTGTTTGTTCATGTTAATTAATACATTAACTAACATTAACTAATGGAACCTTATTCTAAAGTGTTACCAAATATGATTCCCAATGCACACAAAATTCCCAGAATACTGAGTGCCCTGTTGGTTACAATGTTTACTTCCTTTTTTAATTATACACGCTCATCTTCAAAACCCTGACAATGGAAAAGAAGAGACAAGTCAAAGCCTCACTGCTCCACTCAGTCTATCTAAAATTGGGGTTATTCTTTTCTGTGTTACTCTGTTAGTCATTTTACATTGGGCTGTGATGGGCTGAAAATAGGTTAGCTGCATAATTGTACACATCGGCAAAAATTGCACATGGAGTTATGTAGATCTAATTCAATCATCATACTATTTATATTAAAAATTATTTAATGATACTGTGTGGTAGATACAGCTTTTCTGCTCTTGAACAGCTACTACAGTCAGGGTCCAAATGCAGAAGATTTATATATATAGAAATCTGCAAGTTATATATGTTATTATCATAAAAAGCTAAACCTGTTTATGCTGTGCGATTACAAGTGCACATCAGATTCAAACATGGCTTAACCAATTAGAATACATAGCTGAAACATTTTATAACATGCATTTCTTCCATATTAATTGTTTACATATTAACAAGATGCCAATAACAACAAAATTGTAAACAAACTAAATTTTATCTAAGGAATCTCTGGTGGCTTTAGAGAAAACATTTGGGAGTGAATACCAAGAGAATCAACTATATCCGATGCAATCTCAATATATAAACACAAAACACTTTGTAGTAGAACTACATGAACGTTAATACAGAATTGATTGCGCTTCTGTATTTTTATAATTACCGTATACAGACTTGGTTTCCCTTTGTAGTGTTCCCTTCTGTTTTCAAAAAGTTCAGCAGTTCTGGAAAGTGGTGTTAATGAAAAGAAAATGAAATATGGGGAAAGTTTTAGTCAGACCTGACTAAATGTCAAATGTTACACAACAATGTCAATTCGAGAGATGTGAAAAGGTTCTAGTTACCAATGGGAATCAAAAGATCAAATTCATGTATGAGTGCCTGCAGTGGGAGGTAAAATTAATGATGCAAAATGCTATTTCATGCGTCACATGCATTTGTGCAGTACATTAGGAGTCTTTCTTCTCTTTTTAAGAACAAATGTCCGACCCCCATGTAGCTGCAAGCAGGCAGACCGCTTCCTAAGAGGCCTTCGCAAATTACTGAGCTAAATGTTTCTATTCACAGTCTGTCAAAACTGATCCCTCTGACATACTACAGCATGTCAGAGCATCTTATTCTCTGTCACCACATCCCTAAGAGCCGCTTCCCTTCCTAGGACAGCCAAGAAGTGAAAGCAAACTGACAGCTACTGTACGTTACGGTTAAAGTGAAAGTTACGCAGAACTAATATATTGCATTTACCATGTTAACACTGCATCACAAAGCTCAAGGTGCTTCTTTCAATAGCTTAAATTTAAGCATAATTTTATTTTTTAACTCACAAGCTTGACTTGAATGATAAACAAACAAATAAAACATTCTTAAAACTAAACTAAATATTAGATTCAACACAAAAGTCTTATATGATATCTATTTATGTGTTTGTAGAGGTTAAACTGGTCAAGAACAAAGTAAATAAATAAACACAATTAAAATAATGTCTCTTACTCTGACAGTGACACATTAGTATGTATGTGTTCTGACTGGTACAATCCGACAACACCTGTCAAGCATCTCACCTAATACAGCTGCACTGAACACCTTATGAAGAGATTCTGCTAAGGTACCAGTGAGTTATACTTTATTACATGGAATAAATATTGTTTTTAGTCTCTTTCCCTTCTATTCTAATTTTATTTTTATTTTTTTTGGTAGGACAAAGTCACGTTTGGGTACATTATGCGTCATTTACTAGGTTGTACATGTGTGTTTTCTAAATGACTCACACATACACAACATCAAATATTATAACCACAACTCTATGCTTGTTGAGCTTCTTGGCTCCCTTTACAGGATTGTTCCAGACAGTCAGGATTCTGGCAGTGTTTACCCTAATCCTGACAGACATGTGCCAGATTGGACATGCAGCCACAGTGACAGTTAACTGTGTGTATGTACTTATAGTTTGAGGACCAAAATGTCCTCAAAAGTGTGCTAAATCTTAGAAAACCTTCCTTATGGAGGCATTCAGGAATATCCTCACTTGGAAAAATTATTTAAACAGCTGCTAACACTTGACAATAAATATTTAATTTGTTCACAATTTAACGTCTTAAGTATTAAAAAATAAAAAGAATTCGACCATTAGGCACTTTAAACTAACAATAAGCTATTATTGTTATCATTGTTTAATGCATTATTTATTATGAACTAACAATAAGTAGCCATTTTAACAGCATTTATTAATCTTAGTTACTCTATAAATATAGTATTGTTAATTATTATTTCATGTTTGTTTGTAATACATTATAATAAATTTATACAACTCGAAAGATTGGAAATATATTAAAATGCATACATATACATATACATATATATATATATATATATATATATATATAAATAAATTGTGGTGATCAATGAAAAGTCCCAGTGAGTAAAATAATAACTTACTAAACATACTAAGTAATATCCTTGTGAAAACGTAAAAATTAAAATGCAGAAAGGTTTGATTAAAAAAAGTTAAATGTGAAGTCCTAATAACTCAGTAACATAACATGATGATAACGAACTAGTTTTTCCCTCTCGATAGTTAGGCAATGCAAATCCCCACCTCTGATACAAGGGTACTCTAAAGCAACTGGAGGCTGCGGCACAGACACATTCATTAACATACATCACACACTTCAGAGCACAAATCTGAGTGCTCATGGTCTCCTATCACTGGAAACACAGCGGACCTACATCAGAGCAGCCCCACGCTCCTCTGTACATTCAGTAGATCACAGTTATTACATCATTAAGCTCCTTACAAACAGCCCTCTTCAAAACTCCTCAGGGTTGGGTAATCATACCACTTTATTTGAGGTGTCATTGGGAGAACTGGGGCAATCCTGCACAATGGTGTAACAATACAACCATTTCACTACACCGCTGTCACACTGCAGGAGTTATTTCCCATAAAACTACAGGGAACCACATTTTTTGCATATCCTGGGTTTGAACAGGTTTCCTAAGCATTTCTCCAGGCTATCACGTTCACAAAATCAAGTAGGCAGTTTCAAAGTGTTTTAGAGGGTTTTAGTATGTAAACTGTCTCAAAGAACATAATTAATCTAATTTTAAGCACCATTGCAACAGCCATAAAAGGCACAAAAAAAACCACAGCCTTCAACAACAAATTTCAAACAGCCTGCTGGGAGCAATATTCCTCTTATGCACAGTCTGAAGGTCCCTGTTTTGTGTGATGACTATTATAGTTCTGAGCAATAAAGGTGATATTAAGACTATTAAGACTGTTTATTTGATAATTATCAGTCAATTAGACTAATGAAGGTTGAGTGTTGGAAAGCACTGTGAACAGATACGCTGACAACATCTAAAATGTAAATCCTTTTGAATAACTTTCCAGGTTTAGAAATATAAATCTGTTCATACAACAACTACTGAGATTAACACTCAGTTTGATTACTTTTTGCTAATTTATAAAGATACGTTTAGTCATAAACTTTTAAATGCGTCATTATGCAAACACATGAGGAGAGTTCTCTGAATGAAAGGCCCATGGACAGGCGAATGAATTTGCTTCTTCATTCCTCTCCAATACGGTAAGAAATTAAATGAAACAAAGTATGGATGATGTTAACTGTGAAAAGATGATTGACAAGGCAGTTTAAAGTTAAAAGGATGCACGTAACTAAGAAAGAGAGCGTTCATCAAAGACAAAGCTTGCCTTCTTGTCTCTGCAACACATTCAAAGATATGTCCTTCTTCTCAAAATACTTTTACGGCACGATAAAAATCTTACAAAGCCCAAATTTTTCAATGATAGTGCATTTTGGAGATGTTTATCAGGTAGAAAAAAAATCACATGTTTAGCATTAACAGCAGCTTAAATCATTTCTTCCTTCAGTCTTTACCTTTACTTAGTAAATAAGCTAAATCCAACTGTTTTGTCTTCATACCTTATGTCACTCTAGCACTCTTGAAATATCTTCTATATATGTCCCAGTCCCAATGCACATCTTTAGCTCTGGTACATCTTCAAATGTAAAGAGAGGATTAGGGTGGGTGCTCAGAGATGCAGAAAGGCTTTTCTACAACCCTGAACTCAGCACTACTGCAAAGCTACTCACACTGATCTAGAGACCAGCGTCACATTCACAAGACATTAACCCTAGGACTAATTCAATCCTATATTAATGAAATGTGCACCATATAAGGCTGATGACAAAATTTTGATAGGGAACAGTTTTCAAGAACAGAATAATTGCAGACTTATTCAATGCCGTTTAAAATTTTAGTTATCACTTATAGAGCCTTGCATGGTCAGGCACCTCTCTATATTCAGGATCTTTTACATAAACATTCACGGGGTCGGCTCTTACGGTCTTCTGGTCTGGACCTTTTAATTGTCCCTAGAACAACGTCTTAAGACTAAAGGTGATCGTGCTTTTTGTACTGTGGCACCAAGGCTTTGGAACTCACTTCCATTAGCACTGAGAACTATGGGTTCTGTCAATTATTTAAAAAAACACGCATCTTTTTGGACTCACTTTTATTTAACAGCAATGGTCTACTTGTCATTTCATGTTTGTAAAGAGTGTTTCTGTGTGTTGTGTTATGGTAGAGTTATTGTATGCATGTTTGATCCTTTTTATTAACAGATTGTAAAGCACTTTGTGACTTCTTGTCTGTGAAAGGTGCTATATAAATAAATTTTACTTACTTACTTTTACTTACACTACCTAAAGCTAAAGCGAGACAAGAACGAGTGGCCTTGTGGGCCAGAAAAATACAATAAAAATAAATAAATAATTCACTGAATGTTTCCTACGCAGATGAACCCTAGATCCCACACTGTCCAGCGGAGGAGAGGAGGGTGAGCAGAGAATGTTGCACTGATCGTGTGGAGTCAGAGATCGTCATTGCACCACCTTAGTCCAAACCACTAAAAACAGCTGCGATGGGGGATTGAAACACACATAAACACCTAGCGTCACACAGCGTGTGTGTGGGATGATATTCTCTCAGCCATAACCGGCTGAGTGCATCCCGCAAACTATTACGTAACATTAACTACCCAGAAGAGAGTGGAGGAAGTCACAGAGAGAGAACGAGAGAGACAGATGCAGATATATTGTTGCATGCATTTGAAGTAGAGGGAGGGGGTGGAGGGTGTTGGATGTGCGTGTACACTTCACTGAGTTAAAAAAGAAGGAACTCACACGAAATATTTACAGCCAACATGAAAAAAAAGACAATGGCATTGTCAGAGGAAAGATTTCCTGTGGTGAAGCACAGCATTATGACTCTCAGCGTGTACAATATAATCGACTCTTGTGAGAAAAAGTCTTTCTCCTGATGATACGATGACAAGTTTTTATGCAGACATCTAAATCTGAATTTCCTTATTGCCATGGCTGTGGGTGATACATGTTACAATTCGTCTTGCTACATTCCCTGATCTCTTACTAATCTGCCTTCCCCATAATTTACATAAAACCTTGATATTTGATGAAAAAAATATATAAAACAATAACATACAAATAATAAATGTGCTTCAAAAGTGTAAAAGTGTTTTTAATTATCATTAAATCATCTGTATGGACAAAAATGTTATATAGACAATCAAAACAAACAATAGGGGTTGCATACAAATTGCGAAGTCTTGGCAGCTATAGACGAAGGGAAAGAAAAAAAATGTTTTCCACTGACCAAAGAGATGTATCTGTTCGTTTCATCTAATGTTATCCGTTGTATTTCACCTTTTCTACCAGACTGAGGGGTTCACCCTATGAGTCCTGAGCTGTGCTTCCCAGGGTGCCACAGATGAGCCAGATCTCTGTCAACAGCACCATTACACTGCTAAATTAAGTACTACAAATCAGGATGATGCTCTTTTAACCGCAAAGATCACTGCTCCCTAAACGAGTATGGTTGTTTTCTTGAGCAGCTGGCCTCTTACAGTCTGTATGTATCTCAAGCAGTAAAAATGACTTAATTCAATAGAAATAACAGCTATTTTCAATATTAAAGCTGACACAGGAAACAGGCAGGGGACAGTAAGGACCTGAATCATTAAAATATATATTTTTTATGATTTGGAGTAAATCGTGTTTGAATCAGCGTTCATTACATTTCATTGCAACTTTGTGTGTAACTCAAGGCCATTGTCATTGTCATTATTGGGACTGAGAGACAGGATCCAAATGTTGTTCTGGTTCCTTGTGAATGACAGCCCAGGTATGATGCCCTTGCTTTCACTACATTATGCATTGTGCTACACTGGCAAAATGCTCTCTAGATCTCTATGTACCTTAAAACTTCAGCAAATGTCTATTTCTAAGAAAAAATTGACCTAGCCACAGAAAATACTTTTCTTTCATAAGACATGCATGATGATTCACAAAGTCCAACAGAAGAAAAAAGCTTAAAATAATTCCTGTGGGTGACTGTGGAATTGAAAGCAAAAATCTGAGTAAGCAAATCAGCTGGGACTGGATGCTGTTGCATCATCAAAGCACTGACTGCATCTAAACTTTTAAAATGTGGAATGCGTTCTGTGAATCAGGTAAGTTCACTCTTAATATCTACAGCTGGCCACCACTAAGAGTTACTGAACAATATAACAATTTTCTAGAACAATGTGAATGGTCTTAAATCTGTTCTTGAGGTACACGGACATAAATAAATACTATAAAAGTACTATACTAAACTATAAATATTATTATAGTACTATAAATAATAAGGTTTAATGTTTTTGAAATAAGCCTCTAATGCTCAACCAAGGCTGCATTTTATTTAATAAAAAAATCAGTAAAAATAATAATATTATGACAATTGAAAATAGCTTTTTTCTATTTTAATATAATTTAAAATGTAATGTATTCCTGTGACGGCAAAGCTGAATTTTCAGCAGCCATTAATAAAGTCTTCAGTGTCTCATGTACCTTCAGAGATCATTCTAATATCCTGATTTGGTGATCAAGAAATATTTCTTATTAACATTCATGTTAAATACGGTTGTGCTGCTATATATTTTTGTGGAAACCTTTTTTCAAGGTTCACAGTATTTAAATTATATTTCTTTGTCTTTTTTTGACCAATGTTAATGTTGAATTATGGTATTTAATGTTGAATAATAGTATCTTTTAAACATAAATATTTAATTGGCATGGCATTAAAATCACTGTACCACCTTTTTCAAAGGGTATGGAAAAACTATTTAAGATGGCTAACATTAATCTGTCATTTAGGGGTTTTATAAAGATGTATACACCTGACCGTTCAAACATGACAGTGCTTGCCATTCAGCTGTAGTTGGACCACATTTGGAATTCACCGCACAGAGCCAAGCTGCCCGCATTACCGTCACAATTGCACTTCTAGTATTGATTCAACAAAGCACGTAAATACAAACATTAATATTTCAGTTCCCAGAATGGTAAATTGCAGCTGCATCACTGATTGTGAATGAGAGAGACAGCTGTCTACATATTGGGCACAAGTCCTCCCTCTTTGACAAGACTACAGAGAAGATTAACCTAAAAAAAGATCAGTTCAGTCATATTGTATATTTAGAAGCACATAAACAGAGCAGCTCTGCTTCAGTGAAATAAACCCCATTAGCCCAAGTACTGCTGGCAGACTGGCACTCTCAATCCTCTAATGCCACTCAAAGGGCTTCCCATCCGGATACCTGCACTAACGAAGATGGGAAAATCCGATAAAGCATTGGACCGTTTGTTGATGGTCTAACCATCAAAGATTTATTCCACCAGCACTGTGTCTGGCTCCGATGGAGAAGCCTCGGAAAGGCTCGTTATCTGTGGATGCGAGTTTCCGTTAAGTTTACGCCTTGATGGCTCCACAGAGCCAGCGACATGGGATTAAGCCTGATGCAATACAACACTCTAGCGCAAACCTTAAACAAGTGAACAAACTGTTCCACATAGACATTAAAAAGTCAATTTGAAAAGAAACACAAAAAAACAAATAACACCCTCGGTTTCTCCACAGCCGACACATACTCACAGCTGGGATGACAAAAGCTTCTTCCCTTTCATTTTCATTCAATTCTCATCGCTTCCAGCTCTCCTTACCTTAGTTGTGACAATACACAGACAATCCATCCTGAGCCAAACAGCTCAAGCTAGTTTCCCCTTCATCAGCACCACATTAACAGATAGAGAGAGGTGAAAGAGGAGAGAGAGACTGAAAGAGAGAGGAACGAAGGCACGACTGGAGTTAACGCTGACAGAGGCGGGAGTCCTCTCTCTGCGCAGGCATGGTCTTGCTGTAGTCCTACAGCCCGGCGCTTGTTAGCGCTATCCGCTGCTCAGCCGCATGACTGGGGCTCATACTGCTGCCGCTGAGATCACAGAGCATCCCTCCTCCTCTGGAGCTTGCTGCACACACACACACACACACCCCCATGCGCGAGAGAAAAGGCGTGCTCTCCTCTCGCAGATGCGGAAGATTTACCTTTCTAGCTTGGAGAATCTGCTATACGATTGGGAAAATAACTATTTTAGTCACTGTTTATGGTTTGGGAGTTTTTTCTCCTTTGGTTATCTGAGGCAGAGCTAAGCTGATTCCAAGCCAGCTGTGTAGATAAATTAAGTGAATGGGCAGAATGGGCAGTTTTGGAGGGTTTAAGAGAGGGGAGTGAGTAAGCAGTTCATTCTAATCAGTCAGGTTTTATTTTGGGGCATCTTGGAAATCCATTGAATCACTGAAAAGCTAAAAAAAAAAACTACCTTTTAAGTAAACAGGGCTAGCGAGCAGGCACAAGACAAAGAGACAGCAGTCACAGGGAGGAAAATGCAGCAATGCTTCAGCAGCGATTGGCACATCAGGCCTGATGCATCACATAACATCTGTTCTTATATCAAGACCTTCCAGTACTTTAAATAAATAAATGAATGACAGGAGGGGAGAGCTGCTTACTGCAGACATAAAATAACAACCATGAAGTGTTTATGTCCCGTTGACAAATAAATAAAACAGTCTTGAGAACAAAATGTGACCATAGCAGGGGCAATTTCAATCACAGTTGAATGGAATATGGAAATGGTGTCATTATTTATGCAACCTCATGTATTTCCAATATTGTATTTTTTTTTTTTCTTCATCACAAAGCAAATAAAATCTAATTGTGTTTTTTCTGTGTATAAAATAAAATATAATATCAATAAATTAAAATATAAAAAAAAAAACAATTAAGAGCTTGCTTGCTGTGTCTGTTTGTGGCACTGAATAATAATAATAATAATAATAATAATAATAATCTAGCTAAATGGAAAAATCAACCCCAGAGTCATGGATAAATCATTTAGTTCATGCTGGGACCCCTTTGAAAAATTAGATGATACACCTCAAGGGGTTTATCCTAATAAAATTCAATCAATCAAACAAATGAAAGAGAATTAAATCTGCTTCTTGAAAAAGGGAACATGGAAAAAGTTAATGGTCCAGTCACATTGAAACAAAGAATCACAATCACTATGAACTGCTGTTGCTTGAAAAATAATTGTGTAAAAAAAATATCTATGTTCAAGGAGGAAAAAAAAGAGCATAGACCATATATGTACAAATACAAAAATAAATAAATAAATAAATAATTTTCTGTCTCTCTACCTGATGACCACCAAATTGTCTGGCAAAAAGTGGTATTGCTATTAACAGTTGTATTACTACCTAGACCTGCTATTAGGGATGCACCAAAATTTTGGCCGCCGAAATTGTTTTTTTTTATTATTATTGACCGAAAAAGGCATTTTTGTTTTTTGACCAAAGAGTAAACTGGGTGAAAATTTTAGCAGAAAATATATGCAGGTTTAACTTTCCATCTAGCTGTCATCACTGCGCGGTGTGAAACTCTATGCTATATGAATGTGCATTCATTTGAGCTGTTCACAGCCCATGCCAAAGCTCTATTCATGTACCGCTCATGGTCACCAAAAAAAAAAAAAGTCCACTCAAATAAAATAATTATTACAAAGCATTTTCTGCTTTCATTATTCCAGAAGTGCATCCAGCATGTTCAGCTTTAGCCCAGAATTTTCATTTTGGTGCATCCCTACCTGCTCTCTGTTATCTTGCTCTTCTTCTAGTCAGTCTTACCTACTGTCTGTACACTGCCCTCTCTTCACGTCCCAGTTCTTCACAAAAAAAGCACCCTGATCACAACTTTCATTATGCATCTAGTATCTCAATAGCCGCTGCACACACTTTTTCTACGTCTCACTTGTCAAACACACACACACACACACACACACTAAGCCCTTCAGCAGTTAGACCTCAAAGCCGCTTTGAGTGATCACATTATAGGCAGAGTGCTTTAACTTCCTCTCCACAACACTTTCCCACAGACATGTGGAATAATTAAGAAACGAGGTCGCCAGGACATTGAGACAGAAGCTCTTATGCTCAAACGTGAACTTGGCGAGGGAGTCTTCGTTTTAGTGCCAAGTTCTGTTTTGTGTTCTCATTACATGAACTCTCAGCAAACTATTACCACATGCTAACAATACTAACCATGCTTCCAGAAGAGAGGCCCCTCACATGTACAAAAAATTACGGTAGCCGAGACAGCTCAACACGCCGGAACTGAAGAAATGACATGCAAATTGAAAAAAACATCAGCAAATGAAGAAAAGATCTTCATCAGTTTGACAACACAAGTGTTGCAACTCATCACAACACATGCATAAAGCGAAACGCGCTACAAATCCTCACAACACTTGCATACAACAAATACTTCACAACACATATAAATTAAGAAACCTGCTGCAAATCCTTACAGCACATACACAATTAATGAAGCATTGCAAATTTATTTTCATTAACCTTGAAATTATATTTAGTTGAGAATATTAAAGTTAGATATCTTGAGTAACGTTTTACATTTAATCGTGTAATTATTCAGCTTATTTAGGCTAATAATATCCATAAGATATAGGAATCATGTCATAATCATCATCATTTAAAAAACACCATGAAAACACCATGACCATTTTGAGGTCTCCTTGAAACATTTCCATTGTGGTCAGTGCTATTTGCAGCTTGTTTGTTAATTGCATGTGTTGTGATGATTTGCAGCTCGTTTCGTTATATGCATGTGTTGTGATGATTTGCAACACTAGTGTTGTCAAACTGATAAGGAGTTTTCTTCATTTGCTGATGTTTTTTCAATTTGCATGTATTTTCTTAAGTTGTAGCGTGTAGTTAAGTTGTTGGCCACCGTAAGAACATGACTCTACAAAAATAGAAACAAAGTTGACAATTTATTCCAGACCAAAAATAAATAAAAATAGCCTGTAGTATGGCGTTATATGTGTGCCTCAATGAGTAATTGTAAGCTTTGAGCACAGAGAACTATATTTTGCAAGCACATTAAATTATATTTTGAACAGAAATTAACAAAATCGCAAAAAAAAAAAAATGTTTGAGCAAAGAAAAAACGATTCCGTGCTCAATAAATGTATTTGCTTATTTGCTATTATACATATTAACATGCAGTAATAACCACTCTCACGCAGTTTACTCAGGTGCTCTCTCACAAACGTATTCTCTGCGCTCCTGTCAAGTCTCTCTCTCACCCAACCTCTTAATTCTGTGCAACGTTCAATCAAATCGCTAGTAGAACCAAAGCCTTTCTGGTCAATGGTCAATGTTTTGATAATTTCATTTCCTATTTAGAATTCAATAACAAATAAAAAAAAATTATAATAAAAAAAATTACTTTACAGTCTTTGCATGTGATTTATCAACACCTAGTACATCTTAAAATATACAGCTCATGAAAAATAAAAGTTCTAGATGGACAAACATTAAATGCATAAACCAGTGTGAACAAACTATATCTTAAAATAAATTTGGAGGTAGGTTGAAACAGCCAGAATGGGAAGTTTAAGTAGTTGTACAGCTTGAAGTGTGAAGTTTATTATTGTACACAGATATGGTATATTCATGGCAGTACACATGAAATTCACTAAATAGAAAACAGTTATTTCAAATTATAATAATATTAGCCAATATTAATTTTTTACTGTACTTTTTAATCATATGCATGCAGCCATGGGTAGCATAAGATATTCTTATCAATATTTTTTTTGGTAATTCCAAAAGAGCCCAAAGTGTTGAACGGTAGTGTACAGTTCATGTAACTTTTATTATTGTTTAATTAGCAAATGCATTTGTGCCCATTTGTGCGCCCATGGGTGTGCTAATCTAAAAAAAGAGGTTTGTTCAGTCACATTGCTGGTGCATTGCTATTTTAAGGAGCTGAAAAAAGACTGCGCCATAGACCAACTCAAACCTGGTCTAAAGTCGGGCGCAATGTTTCTTCTTCGTTATTTAAAGAGCGTACACGCTGCTTATTAAAAACAGGGATGCACAGCAGCACACAAACCTGCCAAATATAAAAAATTGCAATGCATAATAATTTTTTGCAGGCTAATTATATATATATATATATATATATATATATATATATATATATATATATATATATATATATGCAGGATTTTTTTTCTGTAATTAATTAATCTCCGTTAACGCATTTGTGGCGAGTGGGGCGGGGCCGAGAGGCGTGGGAACGAGGAGTGAGGCCAGGTGTAGTGATTGAAGATGAGCTGCACCTGCGCCCCACCACCGGTATCGAGTCCCACGTAGGAGATGGAAGGATATAAAACTGGAGCGACGACCGTGAAGGATGAGAGAGGACCAGGCCTGGGACATTATTTTATGTTTTCTTTTTATTTATGCGCACCAGTCGTCCGTGAGGGGCTGGTGCGCTGTTTTGTATTTATTTTTGAATATTAAAATGTTTTGATTGTGCGCCGGTTCCCGCCACCTTCTTCCGGATGAATATGGAGATTTTATCGTTACAGCGTTATATTTTGTGTAATTAATTAATCTCAATTAATATATGCCTACATGTCATAATGGATAGTCATCTGTTTGCTCGCACACGAACAGCTCCGTTTTATCTCAGAGACGCGGTCTGTCTTTGCGCTTGCCAAATTCCGCCGTGTAAATATCAAATCCGTTATTGCACGAGTGCAACTGGCTCTTAAAGGGAATGGAAGATGAGATTCTGATTGGTTTATTGCACGTTACGCCCAAAAAACACCCATTACTCATTAAGAGAATAGGGACAACCTGTTTAGACCATGCGCCCGGGCGCGCCAACCGTTTTTCCATCGTTAAAATAGCAAAAGTGGATTTGGACACGCCCTGAGTTCACCTGCCCCGTATGCTTTACACTTTGCATTTAGATCGTTAAAATAGAGCCGTAAGACTTTTTAGCCTTTTATTTTGGCCTGAGGCTTTTTGTCCACAACTCATTTTCTATGGATGACTCTGATTTAGCAGGACACATCATTGCAATCTGACACAACAACAAAGCTATGTGTGTGTGTGTGTGTGTGAGAGAGAGAGAATGTTTGAGCACCTAAGGCACAGAGCTGTTGTAAACGTTTACAGATGGCACACCTGCGGGCAGTGCTGCTCTATCATGTGTACAGACATGACATCTGGGAGAGCCACAGGGACTCAGTGTGTGTGAATCTACGAGCGAGATTTTCCAAGTGACCTCACACTCAGGTGTCCCACTTGAGAAACAAAGAAGGAGTTGCTGCAGTTTAATTCAGAATAAGTGAAAGCTCTCATTTTGACCTCCATCCTTTTGTCTAGACTTTCTGTATTATTCCTGCTATATTTGGGTTTGTTTTTGTGCCTGCCAATAATTGGCCTGTCCTCTTTTCAAAAACATAAAAGCTACAGATGTCTCAGACTCAGAGTCCTTGGTTTAATCTTGAGTATATGTAGGTCACTTAGAACACAGATCGACTAACTGATGGCTCATAATGTTAAAAAGCATGACTGGATTCATACTGACACAAGGTCAGCGCAATTACACAATTTGTCACCCTCTGTGATGTGGGCTAAAATAGGTTTCCCTGTTGCAATACCTTGTACCTCAGAAATGTGTTTTTAGAATTGAAGCATGTGTTCTTGCATGTATGAGTGTTTCTCACTGCTGGGTAATTGCTGAGAGCATCCAAGCTGGTTGAGTTAGACAGTGGTGGCAATTACGAGAGATCAACACACCTCCAAGATGTGAGCTGCACTGTATCCACACACAAATACACTGCTCAAACTTAGATCCCAGCCACCAATTAACAGTGCATGCAGACAAAATGCAGACAAACAACACCAGACTCATTTTAAATCCCTCTGTTCCAAAGGTTTCCCAAAACATTTTATTTCAAATGTTGAATGCTGAGAATGCATTAAAAAATGTCAAATAATTTTCACTGGCTGTCTCAAACTTTTTAATTCAAACTTCTCTGAGAAGGTAGATGTTTTAATGAGGTAAAAGCCTAATTTAAAAAAAAAAATTTCGATCTCTGCCATATTGAAATTTATTATGGAGCATGTCCCTTGCCAGTTAGTGTAGAAGTAATTAAGAAAGCTTTTTCCAAGAGAGGATGAGTCTCTCTTGGACACCACTGTCACCGATCAGCTCTACTGCACTGATCACTTCCATACTGCAGTTAAATACTACAATAAGCTGTCTTGTATGCGAAGCTGGTGTAAACACTGCCATATGACAATCTGCATCTGTCAGAATATTGAATAAAATGTGGAAAGACTGCATGTGATTGTGTTTCTCACCTCTGTATTTGTACTTCCTTTGGCAGGCTCCTCTATTGTCAGCTCCATGTGACTCTCTTCTCTCAGCTGAGGACAAAAACACACACTTTCAGATGAAAACACTCTCTCTAATGTCTGCTACATTCCATTGTCTTAAACAGGAAGAAGAATATTGATATTCATTTAAACAATATGACAATCAAATGAGCTGTTGATATTCAAGAGCATGGCTAATTCAGACTGAGTCCAATATTTATTTTATACAACATAAATAAAATAAAAAACATTTTATCTTAAGTCAAAAAATTAAACTGAAATTCTGCTGGGAAGTTCGGTCCACAAATAATGTATAAGGCAGGCTGAAGAGATAGAAAGCCAGGCGCATCGGTCTAAACACAACACTTATATAACATAGTGCAATAACAGCCACCATAGCAGCACAAACACTCACACAAACATATTTGTACAAGGTAATCAATGAATGTCCTCCTGAGGTCCACGACACATGTTTGAAATAACTATTTCTATTTTAATATATTTTAAAATGTAATTTATTTCTGTGATGGCAAAGCTGTCATTAGAGCATTCATTACTTCAGTCACCAGTGTCACAAGATCCTTCAGAAATAATTTTAATATGCTGAATTGATGCTCAAGAAACATATTATTATTATTATTATTATTATTAATAATAATGTTGAAAACTGTAGTTCAGCCTAATATTGTTGTTGAAATTATAGATTCCTTGATTCATTGAAAATTCAAAGGAACAGTATTTATTTGAAATAGGCATGTTTTATAGCATTAAAAATGTATTTACTGTTTTCTAGTATTCTCACAGGGTATACTTACTGTATTTATTTATTTATGATGAGGGTGTGCCCTTTCTGCGAACATTTTTGTTCATTGCCATTTACATCATCTTAGCCATACGTTTCCTTGCTGTTGTCAGACCTTTCATGTTAAATGATAATTTATGGACCGAACAAACATGGGACACATAGTTCCTGCATAATACAGTACTCTGGATTATTTTATTTTTTTTATGCTTTTTGATGGGTGGGCTGATGAAGGTAACTGTAAGTGTTAACTTTTAATCAATGTAATACATCCTTGCCAAAGTTGAGCAATAATTTATTTGAAATGGCACAATAACAACTGACAGGCAATGGCATAATAAGTACATAGGTTTTTCTAAATTTTATTATAATAACTGACTTGTTTTGTAAGTCAACGTTTTAGTGATCAGTTAGGACATCTACAGATTTAAAGATGCTGATGTCATCATGATGTCCTTCTGTCTTATTAGACAATGAGAAACTGGGATAAAGACATAGCTCACATAGAGAAGCTGGATGCAAAAAAAAAAAAAAAAAAGCCTTGAATTTACAATGCAGACTGTGCAAAAGTACAATAAAAAACAATCAGTTATCAACCTGACAAAATACTATACAATAAATAAAAACACACAGCATGTTTTGCATTTAATTATGCAGTTATTTAAATTACAACAAGCTTATCTTAATCCTTATACTCTACTTTTTTAAATGCAATCCACTGAGCAACAAGTATCTCGTCTGAGGTCCTTTTCAGTCCAGTATAAATCACACATTAATCTATGGAATGATATCCCGGACATTATTCAAAAGGAATTGCAAATTGTATTTGCAATTGCGTTTTCAATTTGTGGACGCATAAAAATGTACCATTATTGTTACAAATTGCGCAATACCATTTGCTTTTTAGTTTAAGCGAACCAAATTTAATATCATTCCATACATTAAATCACAAGTCTCTACCTGAGCATTGCTCTTCCTGAGCAATGCTGTGGTATTCATCAGCGTCTGAGAAAACAAAGTGAGCTGCCTCCATACAGCTCTGTGAAGACATTTTTATTCTTCAGATATCTACAAAATTAAATTTACTGCCTTTAATTATATTGTCACAGGACTTTCCACTCACCGTCATCATGGCAAATGATGGACAAGGCCTCAAAATACTGCTCAAATACTGCAGTTTTACAATGACACTAATTCAAGTCCCCCAAAAAGGCAGGTCATCCACGTAAGACAAATGCAACAGAAACCAGGATATTGGGGGTGGGGGGGCTTTTATAGTTCAGTGGTGCCTGGGGCAGAAGAGGGACAGGGGGGCAAGATCGGGAGAGAGTTCAGCTTCCTGACAGCCTGATGAAGGAAGCTGTCCTTCAGTCTGCTGGTCCTGGCCTGGAGACTCCACAATATCCTCCCTGATAGCAGCAGACTGAAGAAGCTGTGTAATGGGTGGGTGGGATCACCTGCAATGCAGAGGGCTTTGCGGGTAAGAAGGGTTCCATAAATGTCCTGGAGAGAGGGGAGAGAGACACCTACGATCTTCTCAGCTGCTCTCACTATGCGTTACAGAGTCTTCCAGCAAGACGCATTGTAGGCGCCATACCACACAGTGATGCAGCTCGTCAGAATGCTCTTGATGGTGCCTCAGTAGAGGGTGCACATGATGAGGGGTGTGGCTCTGACTCTACTCAGTTTGCAGAGGAAGTAGAGACGCTGATGTGATTTCTTGGCGAGTGCTGCGGTGTTGTCAGTCCAGGAGAGGTTCTCTGGGATGTGCACACCCAGGGACTTTGTGCTGCTCACTCTCTCCACAGTCTCACCGTTGTTGGTCAGAGTAACATGCTGAGTGTGCGCTCTCCTGAAGTCAACAAGCTCCTTCATCTTCTCCATGTTCGGAGAGAGATTGGGGCTCAGCACACATCCTTGGGGGGCACCAGTGTTCAGTGTGATGTTGCTGCCGACCCATACTGCCTGAAGTCTTCCAGTCAGAAAGTCCAACAGCCAGTTTCAAGGCGAAGTGTTGAGCCCCAGCTCCACCAGTTTGTAAATGTGCTGTTGAGGGATGATTGTGTTGAATGCTGAACTGAAGTCTATGAACAGCATTCTGATGCAGGAGTCCTTTTTCTCTATATGTGTGAGTGTTGAGTGGACGGCAGTGGCGATGGTTTCATCAGTCGAGCAGTTGGTCCGATATGCAAACTGGAAGGGGTCCAGGGAGGGGGGAGAGACTTGATGTGGTGCATGACTAGTCGTTCAAAGCACTTCATGAGGATGGGAATAAGTGCTAAAGGATGGTAATCATTGAAGCAGGATGGAGATGGTTTCTTCGGGACTAGAATGATGGCGGTAGCTTTGAAACATGTGGGAACAACAGCCTGACTAAGTGAGATGTTGAAAATGTCTGTTAAGACATCAGTGAGTTCTGCTGAACAGTCTCTCGGTACACACCCAGGAATGTTGTAAGGACCCAGAGTTTTGCATGCATTGATTTGCATCTCTGCACATTTAAGAGAAGTTGGACTGAAAGTGCACTCTGCAGTGACCAAACCGCTCACTGACAGAAAGAATCAAAAGGCAAGACTCACCTTTGCTGAGAAGCATGTTATATGGAGAAAGGATAACTGGTCTAATGTTCACTTTAGTTATGAGAGCAAGCATAATTTATTTGGGTCTGAAGTGAAACATTTAGTTTGGCATCAAAAATAACTGAAAACTGAATAACTGAAAAACTGAAGCCCAAGTATGTAACATTTAAAGGAAATTTTACAAAATTGTTTTACATTGTCATTGAGTACCGCTGAGAAATTTTAATTAAAATGTTACAGACTTTTCATTAAGACTCTAAAAATTCATATAAACTTTTGGAAAACGGGCATCAGATGACCCATTTAATTCATGCATTCAAGACCTCAAGGTGAGATTATTTTAATGTAATCCTTTATTGGGTGGTTGCTCTGCACAGTTAATAAACTCTAGCTGGTCCAAAATGCAGCAGCTATAGTTCTTACTAGAACCAGGAAGTATAAACATATTAGCCCAGTTCTGTCAACTCTGCACTGGCTCCCTATTGAATACTGTATACTTAAAACATTAAAACTTACTTTAAAATCTTGCTAATTACTTATGTCATGAATAGTTTAGCTCCTCAGTAATTAAGCGAGCTCATGGTGCATTATAGTCCTTCACGTCCCAGACTTTGAAACAATCTACCTAGCATACCTAACAAACCATATTGCATGTATGTACTTACCAACTGATGACTTCACATGGTGAACAAATTGACTGAAATGACGGTCTAAAATACGTAGTTATCAAACTCAAAGCGCCCCAAAAATGACTTTTAATTCGTTAAGTTAAAGCAAGGACGAGCCCCCAATTTGTTACGACCCCTGACTCAAGGGAAGCAACAAAGACAAGGGAGACAGGCAAACCAAATATTAAGCTCAAAAAGAGGTTAATTTACTACTAAAGTAAAGGTAACATTAAATAATAAAATGAAAACAATTAAAGGAAATCACAATGTGTCCATCAGCAACGTCGGTGTGTAAAGCATGGTTGAAAATATAATCCAATGTTGAGGCATAAATGCAAAAACAACTAATCAAACAAAACAAAGTCAAAAACAAACCAAAGGCCAAAGTTCCAAAATTCCCAAAGTTCCTTCTTGTTGTAATTGGAGATCTCTTTTTAAAGGAGCACCTGAAGCACTTGTCACAGGTGTATCCAATAGACTGCTAATTTGTGGAAACAAGTACCAAGCGGTAATACCCAAGACCAACAGCAGAGGTTGTCATAGGGAGGCAGACACAATCTGTCAGTTTAAATCTAGATTAAAGAACCATCTCTTGGCATACATATAACATACTATTACATTTCTATATTTCAAATCCATTAAAGGATTGTTAGGCTGCATTAAATAGGTCAACCAAAATTGTTGAAAACATGCCATAACACCTGATGAACTCATTATATCGTAAGAAGAATGGCATGTCTGTTTCATTCTTATTGCGAGGTCACCATAGCCACCCAGATCCATTCCATTTCCTGATCAGATGGTCACCATAGCCACCCAGATCCAGTCAATATCTAAACTAGATGGTGGATCAGCACCTAGAGTCAACCTCAACAACCCTGAATGTCAGCAGAGAACATGTCGACTAGATGAGCCCCAGAGACAGATCGCCTGCGAAGACCACGAGAACAAGAAATTCCTCTACACAATCTGACCTGTGTTGTAGCCTGGAATTTAACTATGCCATGATGGTTTTGTCTAGCCAGAGGAGAACTCCCAATGATTTTTTTTCTCCATTTCTGTCACTGAGTTTTGGTTCCTTGCCATTGTCGCCTTCGTCTTGCTTAAGCTGGGCATACACTGTGCGATTTCTGTGCGATTTCGGCAAGGTACCAACTCACACTGTACGAGTAGATCGCATGCGATGTAAAAGCCAAAGCTCACGATTTTTATACACTCACTGTACGGTCCGATCGGCAAATTGTGATTTGACTGCTCACACTATACATGGCGAATCAACATGTAGGATCCCTCAGAACCCGGATATTTGTGGCTGTTTCAGAATAAACATGCTTTCCCGGGAATAAACGCACTGCTTTGGTGATATGCGCAATCCTGTGTGCTGAAATGTCCAAAAAAAAACAAAAAACGTCGGCATATCTGGACGTGCAGGTGGCTCGGAAGACGTGGCCAATATGGTTTATCCATATTGCAACGCGAACTGGAGGTAATTATGTGTTTTCTTCTTCCCTCTTTTATTTCTATTTTTCTATTTCTATTTAAGTTTTCCCTCCACCACTTCAGTCCACACTACACGCCGTGTCATCATGGTTTTGTTTATGGTTTCACGCATTCGTAGCCCTGATTCAATAGTGCGATACCTCACGAGAGGCGACCAAAATTTCTGACATGTCAGAAATCCATCAGACCAAACGATTGCCAACCGACCTTAAAAAGAGTTGCACGAGTCAGAATTAGGCTCAAAATGGGATGAAATTCGCACAGTGAATGCCTGGCCTTAGTGGATTGCTTTGGCTTGTTTGCTTCAATTTCTGGCAATATTGTCAGCTTGATTACACAGACGCTATTTGAAGAAAGCTGAACTGGATAATGACATAACTGAATGCAAAAAGTACACTAGGTTTGAATAATTCTGTCATTAATTATAGGTATACTTTAAACTGTACCAATCACTGTACCAATACTACATATTGAATAATGTGTGTTAAATAATGTTCTAAGTCTTTTCTCCCTGACAGGGCAGCCCGAACAGAAGCTATAAGAGTTTACACTGAATTCAATTCCAGATGCCAGACAGTTTAATGTGTAACCAAAATGCCAACAATAATAATAAATAAATAAATAAATAAAAAACCTTCATAATGTGGGAATTTTAAATATAAACAAGCCCAAAATGCTCTGGCAGTCTTAGTTTCTCTATTGCTGGCTGGTCATTCAAAAAGATGAGTGAGAGATAAAATATGCACTCTTACAACCATCTACAACCTATTACAATAATAACACCATAAAGTAAAAATTGTCAGTAAACAGCAGATCATAAGCAATTGCTTGGTATCAATGCACAGTATCTATTAATTGTAAACTGCTTTAGCCTTTAGAATGTATTGTGCAGCGTTTTGACTTTAAATGTATAGTTCTCATATTTATTTAATTAAATCATAAATTTGAAGTTTAACAATCACTTTAGGCTGTATGACAATTTACCATCTTCAAATTTAAGACCTCTTAAAATTATAATTAAAACATATGTTACACTTTTTTTTGCTTCTCACCTCTGGCGGTGTGGAGGCTGGCTGCAGACCCTCTGTGGGTGAGGTTGAGTTAGTGGCAGTGTGTTCCCACTGCTGAGCCATATGATTCACCTCTACCAGCTTCTCCTCACAGCTCTTCTGAGAGTTCAGCAGGGTCAGTTCATAAAACTCCTGGATATCTACGAAAATAGAGAGAGAGAGAGAGAGAATCACTATAAATATCTTTTTAAAACCTACTCAAACTATGTAGAAGTAGCCTATCGATACTTCACTCGTACTGCATTTGCTGAGACGCTCTGGGGAAAACTCAATTTTCTCCAATAAATGAAACTCAGTCCTCACTTCAGTCAAAGTAACCTGAGAATCCTATGGCGACATGCCCTCTTATATACCCAGATAGTAGAGGTGTAACGGTACGCAAAAATCACAGTTTGGTATGTACCTCGGTTTTAAAGTCACAGTTCGGTTTATTTTAGGTACAGTAAGGAAAATAAATGCAAAATTTAAACTGCAGGTTGCTTATTAATATAAACTTTTTTAACAATTTGTTTTTAATAAAATATATATAATAAAAAAAGCTGCTACTGTACGTGACATAGAGGGAGGCCGCCGACAGACCAGGATCTTGTCTTCACGACAACAATATCTATACTTTGTGTTGACCATAAATATAAAGCCTACTGATAAAGGACACCATCAATAGTATTGACGGCAAAATAGACTAAGTTTGACATGTGCAACATTTGAAAATCGATAATTATTATTATTTTTTTATATTTATATTTATATCTGAACTTATGTCAACCTATAGACTTTCAAACATCAAAATGTCATTACTTAATATGCATTTGTGTACAAAATTACATATAAACATAATTTCCTATTATATTTTGCCTGGAAACGCTTCCAACACGCTAGGAAAAATAGGCGTCGGTTCTATTTCTAGCATGCACGCGTTTTCCGCGCGGACACGCGTCTCACGCAGGCAGTCTGCAAGCTCTAACCTGTTAACATGGGAGCCAAATTTAAAATGGTCACCCCACGCAACTGAGACGCTAGCGCCACGCATCCAGTGTGTTGCCGACCTTAGAATCAGCTGCAGGGCGGGATTTGCGCTGAACGCGGAGACTTCCGCCACTTAATATGTTCGTTTGGAAACTCGAAAATGTACCTATGTTCCGCACATTAAATATTGCATTTGGTCATTCGGTACACACGTGCACCGTACCGAAAGCCCTGTACTGAAACGGTCCGGTACGAATACACGTACCGCTACACCCCTACCCGATAGCCCAACCTATATTGACGGGCTCTGGGGGGCTTCGTTGCCATAGGCTCGTGCAGCTCTGCCATTGGTTATTTTTTGATGAATAACTGTGTTATTGAAAAAAGCTTTAGTCATCTGAGAAAAAGGAGTTTTCCCTATAGCATCTTAGCAGATGCAGTACTCAATCCACACCACACTTTGTCAACTCTTTTTTTTTAAGGAAGCAACATAATCTCCAGCAGATCTACTTAAACACAGGCAATTTATTAGATTGATTCACTGGCATTAAAATGAATCCAGCACAGTAAGAAGAAAAAGAGGTTGAGAGAGACAGTGAAAGAACAGGCAAACACATGCTTGTTTAGTCTGAAAATAAAAGCTGGAGATTTGAGCGGCAGCCATGGTACAGATTAATTTCTGTTTCTGGGTCAAAAACGATGATTAGACACAAATTTCTAGCTAGCTTAGTCAAACAGATTCAAAGTCAAATTGTAATGAAAATATGTAGGGCTTTCCAGCAATTTCCATGTCAAAACTGTACAACAACCAAGTAGTTATTTACATAAATATAAGATGTGTGGGAGCATTTTAATGTAGGAGGATACAAGATCAAATACTGACCTCATAACACAACACAACATAACATAAATATACACACACACTCACACACACACACAACACACACATCTGCAGACATGAGCATCTATCTATCTGTCTATCTATGGATATTTCAATGTTTCTCTTATTTCCGTGTATCAAACCAAATTGTCTAAGAAGACACAAAAGTCATTACGTTAAGTGATGATACTAAATGAGGTCAGAGTTGCTGTGAGCTGTATTACTATTGTGGGTCAACTCTCTTCCGCCCTGCCTTGAGAGATGCTCAACAAAGACGTCAGAGATAGCCAAATATTTAAACTAGAGTGCAAGCACTTGCAGTGACCATCTGGCGAGCACTGCTCTTTCAGCATGAACAATACCGATTTTAAAACTGACAGTTACATTAAGCCACATTGCATGGTGGGTAAAAGTCAGCAGCTCTGCTGTGAATCCAGACACCATATGCCGTAATAAATGCTACAGGTCCTGCCTTGGAATGAAATAAGCTTATGCTCTGAGATAGGAGATAAAAAAATAGTCTATTCTGTTTGTTTGGAGTGCCCATATGGGATGTTTTGATGAAATGTTCTCAGCACCAGATGACTGTCAAAATCTACAAACCATTCCAAACAAAAATCACTTATGAGCAAGTGCTAAAACAAAGGATACTGCCAAAATACACCATAATAATCACATAATTGTAATAATTTCTCCCTAAACTTCTACTATATGTACTATATAAAAAAAATAAAATAAAAATAGCAAAGGTTTAACTGTATTAATGACTTTCCGTTTCTATGATATGATGCATTATGATGGTAGCATATGACAGGAAATATTAAAAACCTGCAGGGAAGCAAACTTACACTAAATACAAGAATGTGGGTAGGAAGGCTAAGTAGAAGGAAATTGTCTGTTACCACCACATGCAAAATGATTGCCTTTTTGGGGGATGTCTTGCTGTTACCTCTCCAGTGAACCTGTTGTCACTTTCATTTGCACCAAAGCAGGTGAAACTGATTCACAATCACTTATACTTGGACAGATATCCGTAAAGTTTAAATGACTTGGTGTTACTGAGATGATAAAGTGTTCCTTTATTTTTTGAGCAGTGTATAAATTGCATATAAAATGTATATTTAAAAAAAAAAATCTATAAATATGTAAAACAAAAAATTGCCTACACAAACTAATATATTTTTTAGCAGGAAAAACATCAAATCAGCTAACCATACTTAATATTAGAAAGTCTGCATTTGTGCTTTGAATATGATAATGCATGTAAAGCTGCTCATGAGACAATATAATGTTGGACTACAAACCAGGCATTTTCCACCTAACAAAAGAAGCATCAAAAAGAAGCTTGCAGTCTATTCGCTCTTAGACAGAATTCTTTGACATGTAAATAAAACCTTATAAAAAGACTCCATTTGTTATTCCTCCTACAGATGCCTGCCTTGTCCAGCATTTCAGAGTGATGGAAGTTCACCACAGTTTATTTAAATATTTAAGTTGGTGCAATTAACAACAAGCTGACTTAAAATGTGATTTAGATGAGTCTGTCTCTAAAGTTATAAAATAGACTGAAAGTGAGACCATCAAAGATTTAATTATATGTAAATCCCACAACTCAAAGAAACCTGGGTGACACGGTTTGAGAAACAATGAATGCAAACTTTCAACAACTGATAAAAGACAGAAATATGGATACTATTTTAAAACAAACTGTTAAAATAACCTAAACCAACAACATGCACATAAAAAAATCTTTGAAGCAGCAGTAATTTCTAATAAACTTACAGAGCGGTAAAAGTCCTCTGTTCTCCATGGACATGTTGTGTAAAGTGTCATCACTGAAACAGCGAGAAGTATTGTGTGCGAGTGTGTCTGTCTGTGTGTGTGTGTGTGTGTGTAATGCCAGATGCCTCATCTAACAGCATGTGAACAGCCAGCGTAATCCTTCCACAGGCCTCCTGTTCCCAACAATTCAGACAATGACCTTACAGCCTCACAGACAAACAGAGAGAATACAGCTGATCGTTATTTCAGACGCTTTGTCTTCGGCAGTGTTTAAAGCTGTTTAATGCACTCAAACATGCCCCCTTTCCCCCCCAGAATGCCTAACAGTGACAAGCAGTGTCTACTTATACGTGCTTAAGAACAGAGCAGGTGGCGACTGATGAAGATTGTATGTGTGTTAGGCTGTAGGCCGGACCAGAGCAGCTGGGAGAGTGTTTAAGACGGTTGAGCTCAGGGCACAGAGATGAGCCCATAAGGACAGAACCCCTGCTTTCTGATCACTGTAATCATCAGCATGTAGAAAAGCATCTTCCAAACGTCCAGGAACATCTGATCAAAGTATTTCAAAAAATATCTGAGGAGTTTAGTGATCTCAAAGAAACAACATTCCCCACCGTTTAAAAGTTTGAAGTCAGTAAGATTATCTTATTATATATAAAACTAATTAAAAGTAAAATAAATACTTTGTAATACAACCTTCATTACTATTTTAAATAAATGTGTATATAAAAGATTATATAATTTCTTTGTTTAATGTTCTATTTGTGAAAGAATCCAGTTGAAAAAAGCAACATGGTTTCCTCAAAAATATTAAGCAGCACAACTGTATTCAACATTGATAATAATAAGAATGTTTCTTGAGTACTAAGTCAGGATATCAGAGTGATTTTAAAAGGCTCACATGACACCGAAGACTGAAGCAATGCCTGCTTTGCAATCACAGGAATAAATTACACTTAAAAATCTATTAAAATAGAGAAAACACCTATTTTAAATTGTAATAATATTTAAAGGGTTAATGAACTGAGAAATCCAAATTCCTTTGACCTTTTGACATATAAAATGTCATTGTAAATAAAAAATCATCCTGTTTCAGAACTCAAAACATTCTTGTTAGTTTAAAAACAGCTTTCTGAAGCCAATCTGCCAAAATGACGGTGGTGGAATGTTCCACTTTTTGGCATAATAGTGTAGCTAAACACCACCTTCGCAGAAGATCAACGCCTACTTCTACATCACTGCCATTTCAGCCCCGCCCACCAATTCACACACGTAGTGGGTAAATTAAGACTCTATGCAGTGCCAAGTTGTGAAAAAAAAAAAACAGACTTCGCATTGCATTCCTTCTGATCCTAACATGAGGAAAGAGTTCATTTGTAATGAATATGCAGTCCACGTCAGTATGAACTTGTTCCTTTGTTCACCTCATCTTACCACAGATTCAATAAAAAACAAAGCACAGTTCGCCACATTTTTAGATAGATTGAAACTTAAAGATGGTTCTGTGCATAATATTTTAGATCTGACAGTAATGTCACAATAACACACAAGTGTGAGTAATTGTTTTTACCATGTGGTCACTATTGCTTTGTCTGTTATTACAGATCTGAGTATTTATGCATTTTTAACTTAAATCATAGCAGCGTTCATCTGTGAAACATACAAACTTTTAGCCAATTATAGCACGGGGCGTTTATTTCAGAGTATCCGCCATGCCTATTCAAACAGAGTGTCCCAATGAGACGAGTCAAAATAGGACATAAAAAAGCCTACTACTGCTAAATTATTATGTTTTTTGATGTAAAAAATATTGATTATATTAAAAGTGGACCTCAGAGGACAGTACAAAATAATAAAAAGAAAGTTCATCAACCCTTTAACAATATAAAATTTTACTGGAAATTTGATCAGATAAATGCAGCCTTGTTTTTCTTTTCATTTAAAAAAAAATCATTCAGACCCAAACTGGTGAATGGTTTTATATCAGTAATAATTAGCCACTCAGTTTTTTAGATACTGGTATCAACATTATGCATTCATTCAAACAGAGCAGTGTGTTTAAGCAGATGACCCTAAAAAGTCTTGCTGGGACAAATCCGTAAAATAAAAGGCTTGTCATCTGCTAATCGGGCATTATGAATCTGTTCAGATAGAGTCCTGACAGCTTACTGGCTTTCAAATCCCTTTGAAACAATTATTACATAGTGGACAGCTTTCAGTTCATATCTCATCTAGAAAAATGATTAACTCACTTTCATCTCGACTGCACAAGAATGAAAATGGGCTGAAAGTGATGTTTGAAATCTGCTGTTAAAAAAAAAAAAACTTTAGCTGTTTTAACAGAATTACACTTGTCAGCTGTGTTGATTTTGGACACGTCGAAATATTGAAGATTTCAGAACTAAAAAAGAAACTCTGCAGTTAATTAGACAGCTCAATCAGTTACTTAATCAAGTGTTTGTTCATTGCAAACAGTCAGATTCTCTAAGAGACCTTCTCTGAAGGTCGACCACGGTGGGCATTGCTGGCATGTTAAATGAGAGGAGTTGTGACGTAAGCTATGCACCTGGTGCTTACTGTTGCAGCCCAAACAATTTACAAGTGGCTGACAACAGGACAGGACTGGAAACAACTCAATTTTCCAAAACACAGAAAGCCTCAGCCTCAGACAGCGCAACCACAAACCACTGCGGTTCACTGCTCATCTCTGCATATTGCACACATCACTGGAAATCAGAACGGCAACGCTTTCTCTATGTTTATTTGAGGTAAACTGAATAGCCACATATTCAAACTGTTCAAAAGTTTAGGGTCAGTAAGATTTTGTTTATTTATTTATTTTATTTTATTTGAAAGAAAATAATACTTCTGTTCAGCAAGGACACACTAAGTTAATCAAAAATGACAGATTTATTTTAGAATTGGTTTAAATTGATTTTCTTCCTAAAATTCTATTCATCCAAGAATCTTGAAAAGAAGAAAATGTATCACAGTTTTCACAAAAAATAAGCAACTACATTCAACTTTGGTAATAATAAGAAATTATTCTTGAGCACCAATCAGCATATTAGAACAACTTCTGAAGGATCATTTGAGCCTTGTAAAATTATAGGAACTTATGTATATAATTAACTAAAATCTCAGTGGGTTCCTCAAGTAAATTTTTTAGGTCAAAAAAAAAAAAAAAAATAGACCCTGCATTAACCTATTCAAGTTATTTAAAAAGTGTTCATTGCCAAAGTTTAAAAGTTGAATTGGTATAATATTGGCATAATAATGCAAAGAATATATTCAGGATTGGTTCTAACTAGAGAATGCATGATTCAAGGCAAGAATGAATGCAAGGCTTTTCACTTTCTGATTAGCTGTTCTAAGTATATGCATTTTCAGCCGAGCTGTGGGTTTAGTTATGTGAGGTACCAGATACAATGAGGAAAGATCTTATCTGCTTGGTTTCCAAGGCAACCAGAAAGAAGAACCAGAAAAATTCATATTCATAATCACATCAGTCTATGCATGAACTCCCTTTCTTTTCCAACCCAGACGAACCCACAGAAACACGCAGTGCCCATACTCTCATTCACACACTACAGATCGGCAGCTGTTCCACTCTTATGTAATGGATGGATGGTGTGGGCTCAGGGCTGTAATCTCACTCCTCTCCAGGGAGCGATTATTCAAGCTCCTTAAGCCACCCACCACTGCATACCAACACACACACACACACACACCTCCTTATCTCCTGACGCAGACTCCTGCCTCTGTGATTCTACATGATTCATAAAATCACTTTCCTTTCTGAAAATGGCCTTTGCATTGCAATGTGTTACAACTGACAGATATAGAGCTGTTGTAAAACATGAGTATTTTGGGGTGGCGGTTTAGATATTGCTATAAATAAAATGCATCCATATCAACAGAATAATTTAACAAAGAAATGGGTGGGGGTGAGGTGGGGTGCCATGAATGGGTGCCATCAGAATTAGAGTTAAGACAAAACAAAAACATCACAATGTACAATTTATCAACATGACTCCAGTCCATCATTTACGTCTTGTGAAGAGAAGAGCTGCATTTATAAAAAAAAAAAAAAAAATTCATGAATTCAAAGATGTTTTTGATGTCAAACCGTTGCTTCTGGCTACAATAAGTGCCGCCTTTGTCTATTAAAGAAATATATATATTGCTATTGGACTATTTTTGCTAGAGGAAATTATATGGATTATGGACGTATTACTTTAGGCAGAAGCAACAAGGTACAGTTAAAACATCCTTAATAATGGATTTTTTTTTTTTCTTACAAACACACAGCTTTGTAAGATTATGGTGATGTCTTTAACAGCTTTTTGGACTCTCATTCTGATGGCACCCATTTACTGCAGAGAATCTGCCTGTGAGCAAGTGATGTAATTGCTAAACTTCTCCAAATCCGTTCCATTGAAGAAACTAACTCTTTGACATCTTGGATGGCCTGAGGGTGAGAACATTTCTGCAGATTTCTATTTGTGGGTGAACTATTCCTAATAATAAGAGAATGTAGAGAATGGATTTGATAGTCTTACAGAAAATAACGTTGATTCCCTGGCAATGGCTTCATCTTTTTAGTGAGATGAAGATAAAATCTCAGGACTGCTACACATCAGATGGCTCATTTATCATTAGCGTCGCACATTTAGAAAACTGAATGTTTCTGTTCCAAAACAAACTCGCAAATTGTTCCCACTCTTTACTCTAAATACTGATGTGACATGAAGAACAGCTTGCCTCTCCCTCTTGGCACGCTGCCTTTGTCGGCTTCGATAATTCTGTATTTCTTTGCTCCATCAACAAACTGGCAAAATAATGTGACTAGCTGAGATCTGTCCTGTATGAAATTAATAACTGCTGAAGATAAGCTTGTTATTAGCATGTGCGAAACATGTTTGGTTGGGACCCAGAACCCAGATTATATCATAAAAAAGTGGATGCACATCTTTTAATGTAGTGACTGATTGTCTCTTGACTAAGTTGTAAAAGTTTCCTCCTCCCTCACTGTGAAAATCCTGGAATGCCACATCTGGAAATGGAGCATAACAAAAGCTTCATAACAGCTGATGGAACAGCTCCGCTAAATGTATCTACAATTATGCTGAATTACATCACTACCTTTACACATTCGTCTTCTGAAAATAAGTTTTTCTGTTTGAAGTACTGCAGGCCGCTCACTATGACACTGGAAACCTTCCTGCTAAAGGTCCGCGTTACCATGGAGACTGAGCAAGAGACGGCACATTTCATATGATACTTCTGTTAAAAGTCTATGACAGGTGTAATTCTGACTCACAGAGTTGCCTCACACTTCCTGTCCTTCATAATTGCATCCTAAACCAACACTAGTTTCAAAGGGCCATTTCAAAGGCAAGTAGAAAAGTTTTAGTTGAAGTACACTCGATCATTTCATTCAATATGCAAATGGTGGTGTTTTAAAGACACACTTCACTGACATCAGGTAGCTCTGGGTTTGAAAGTTCTTTCGATAATACATCACAGAACTCAGAGAAATGCAGAAGTGCATTCATATTAAACAACATGCCTGATACTGAAAAGTGGCTTGCTCTTAAACCTGTCACAATAATCAATATATCAGCTTATCTCACAGTACATGTACATGATCTCAATCATTTTTGCTGACGCAATATATTGCCCGTTATTTTTACACAAAAATTTATGTCACCATGTTTTTTTGGATTCCATTTGCGCCTGTGTCTTTTGCAGCTTCACCATAACGTGGTGTAATTGGTTCAAATTTTAAAAATGCTTCTACAAAAAAGTTTTCATCTGCAGATATGGCCTTGTTTAGGGATCTTTGCTGTGGTGCATGAAGACTTCTGACTGCTAAGTAGGGATTGTGTTTTCCAGCAAACTTTTCTTTACAGTGCACCCTTAATTTACAGAGAAAAGAAGGTCAGGAAAACATCTGTAGATGGAAAAAAAAAAATTATTTTTTCTACTTGTTCAAGTTTTTATGGTATGTAATATTTTGATATTTAATTTCCATTATCTAAATATTCTGAAGAATTACACATTTCTTGTCATATGAAAGTATGTTGGCCTTTTTGCATGATTATGCTTTTATATTACGATTATATATTCAGTGGCATAAAATATTGTTTATCGCAATTTTTTCTGGGGCTATATATCGTACAACAAAAAAAGTTGTTATCATGACAGGCCTACTTGTTCTAATGCTTTTAAAATATAAAACATTAGAAAAATGACAGAGTGAATTATATATATATATATATATATATATATATATATAGTGTATTCAGGTGGTATGAAATGTATTTTAATTGATTTTATTATTCACCCCTAAAAGATATGATTCATTAGTTCTGTCAAAGCGCTATAATTCTCTGACCAGATCTAAAGAGCTCCCTCTGCTGGAAACAGACTTAACAGCATGAAAACAACAAACCAAACACCACATCCAATTTATTTAGTTCAAAAAAGGATGTTATATATATATATATATATACATACACACACACACACACACACACACACACACAAAGGCATTATGCCTACAAATGCTTATACTTATATCTATACAAATACAATTTGCCCAATTAATTGATCTTAAACCATTAGAAAAGACATTTAGTGAAACGTTTTGTGTGAATTTTAATATTTAGGTGTCATATTTTATCATATTCATTCTAGCTTGAGATAATCTCAAGCTAGAATATATATATATATATATTTTTTTTTCAATAATGAAACATAAGGTAAAACAAAATCCACTAGATTTTAGACAATAGACAGTACGTAATAATTAATAATCTCAAGCTAGAATATATATATATATATATATATATATATATATATATATATATATATATATATATAACCTAAATAAAAAACCTAAATAACATATACACCATGATTCACGACCAGTTCAAATAGGCTGGTTCCAAACAATATTTCCCCAAAATTCCACAAGATGGCAACATTATTCTCATGAAATGAAGAGGACTGGCACACTACTGCCATAATTGAGCAGAGAAACAGAAGTGGGCTCAGCAGTTTCTGTGTGGTTATACTTCAAGGCTAAAGGCTTGGTAAGGAAAATATTCACATTACATGTGCATCTTTAGACCAGCATTAACATCTTCCTAGAAGCTATATTGTCCTTAAGGGCATCTAATAATTTTCAGTCATCTGTTTCAGAGGTGGGGCCAAGGCTGGTGTTTAACCAAATGCAAATGGCATCACATTTCTGTACACACTGGCTTATTATAAACTCAAATTATATATATAAAAAATAAATAAAAAACACGTAGGGTGGCTGTTTATCTACATGCCAAGATTCAAAGTCATAAAAAGCACAAAATGTGAAAAAGAGTTTCATACTAGATTTGAAAGGAACAAAGAAAAAGATAATTCTGTTTCATCTTTCAATTTCTGTTTCTGTGTTCATTTACACATCCTTGTGTCACTTCACATCTAATTTTGTTTGTTCAACATCTATGTCAAAGCTTGACAGACATGGTCACTGTAAACTAAACCGCTGTTTTATGGCAAGAGCCACATAACGACTGCAAACAATTCTACGTGTGAGCACTGATGTCTAAGATTTCATTTCTGGGTGAAGCTTCACTTTAGGCATGCAAAAATAACATTAAAGTAATACTCAATAAAATATAATGAAAACAGGCATCATGGAATGATGTACTTCTCCAGATTTTCTTTTCTGCATGGATATTATAATAAACATATAATAAATATAAAAATTATGAACAATAATAAATTCAGAATGTTAATTGAATTAGCAACTAAAAATTTTGCATTCTTTTTAGGAAAATACATATCAGAGTTTCAAATAAAACTTAATCATTACCATTTTTAGGGCACAGCCTCAGTGTATAAACAATCTGTAATAACACCTCTGTGATCTTTGCTCCCATTAACACAGCTCAGAAAACTAGTATCCTTACTCATATAATCACTCACTCACTATCTTCACAATCACAACAACGCTGCTTTTCCCAATAAAACTTGAAATACACTATGAGCCACTGGACTCAGATCTGGGTCAGACATTTACCTGAGATTCACTGACAAACAGTATAACATTAACCTGTAATTACAGCCAACGCTCTCTGACAAAAGTCCTCACCCAGAGTCCTCCAATTTGAGGCATGGCTTCCACCACCATGTGAGGCACATAAACTCACGTCCACTTGTTAAGGGAAATAAACAGGAAGAGACGAATTAGAGAGGGAGAAATGGAGAAAGAGAAAAGACGGAGAGAGGGCTCCAACATGCTGCTATCCCAAAGCAGCAGGATTAACAGAGGAGAGCATGCTACAGGGAGACTAAGATTATTCTAGAACAGGGGGGGAAATGCAAAAAAATCACTGCTAATCTTATTCGTCCTTCAAATTGTTTTTTGAAGTGTCAAATATTTGAAGTTAACTTTTAACCATAAAGTCAATGAAATCAAACTTCCAATCTAAATTTCCCATTCCATAGAAATTACTTTGTTTATGGCTGACACCCCATTCCCTCTTTTGACTCCTCCCCTTCAAACATTTGAATAGATTTTGGTACATAACACCCACTTTGCACAGCCCAATCAATTCCTGATGTATAAATTCCTATCCACGCATTTTTTTTATACATTTCCCACATTCTTTTTCTCTCTGAATTATGCTTCTGAATTATAGTACTACAATGGATTTGCGAATGGTAACATGAATTAAGCAAGTACAACACAAACTCACACATACACAAACACAATAAATGATCTCATTTGGATTCTGTAATCCTTAATCCTGCTGTTTACGACACAAATCCAGACTAAACTTTTGATGAGCTTTCGGGAACTCTACAAACAGTTGTATTGTTCTAGCTGTGGAACTTGGACCAAGGAGAGATTGCTACTCGCCATCCATCCCCTGGTGTCAGAAACTCCCCTCCTGCAAGAGTAACAGATCTGATTACAGTTTAGCAGAAGGAGCAAAAAAAAAAAGCTTCTCAAGGGACGGTCTCTCTGTGAAACAGGAGTGTGCCATCATGGCAATTCTATTAAGAGGGCAGTGTCCAACCTTGTTCAGATGACAGTGACAAATAGGTTCCATTAAAAACCTCTATGGAACAAATTGGCATTGTGGTTGGTTTTGCGATTAGACCGCAGTGGCTCAGTATCTAAAGGATTCAAATAAACATCAGTGATAGAGTATATTTAGCCAGGATATCTGATTAAAAAGGACAGACTCTAAAAAACAAGACCAGAGAACTTTTGATTCAAACAGTAAAATACTATAATGATCTGAACTCGGTGTGATTATGATACAACCTCATAGTAACCTCGCAGCTTTCTTGCCACAAATAACACGGGCCATTTCATTTTAGCTATTGTGTACTGCCCAAACTACCATAATTACTACTATAATAGTCTGCAGATCAAAATGTCAGGGTCTTCGAGGTTCCAAACAAACAGAAAATTAAGGTACCAATTTTTTTTTTTCAGATTTTCCTTCATGAAACACCAAAAGTAAACCTGCTCACTCAAAATGGATTTTCACAGATTTTCAACCTATGCTGACAGGTATAAATGTTTCCTGGTGAAGGCGAGACTAGGTGAAGCAGTTAAGAGACTGCTCTTCTCTGGCATGATGGCAAACCCTCCAGATTACACTCATGCTAATGCCTTCTAAGATGATTACTGCTATTTCAGGAAGTGGCCTTAACCTTTAACAACTTTTTATAGTAAATCAACAGAAAGGGGACAAGTTTAACAGATCTACATAATTGTTTAAATTAGTTTTTAGTATCAAAGAAGCAAGCTTCTTATACAGTTAGGTTCAAAATGCATTAGTTTGAGTCATCTGTGAATGACTGCAAGAGGGCAGCAAAGATCCTGATGGCCTGTCAAGGCATGTTCACACCAAGAAGGAGAATTACAAAGATTACTATATTAGCTTCCACACTAGAGAATGACACCATTTGTTTATTTTGTGATTATGATTGGCTGTCAAAGTTTTAGTCATTAATCAGTTAGAAAGAATCATTCTGAAAGTGATGCCATGAAATATCATTTCTCTGTGCCTTTATTGTTATAGCTGTGGTGTGGATGCTGCTATTATTTAATATTGATAATGATTTTTAGAACTATGTCTTTATCTTTATAGTTATCGACCTTGGTGTGGATAACTATAAAGATAACGAATCAGGCCTAAAGGATCACGTCAACTTTTCCAATTAATAGAGAGCAATCTGCCACAAACACAATCAGCGGGTTGAGGTAAAGGTCAGAGAAGAAAAAAGGAATTAAAGGGGTCGTATGACGCTAAAAAAGAACATTATTTTGCATATTTATACACATACTGTATATTATTGTCCCCCTCTATGCCTTGCCTTCTGAAACACATAGATTTTTACAAAGCTCATGGTTCTGAAAAACGAGGTGTTCACTGATTGGCCAACTATCCAGTGCTTTGTGATTGGCCGAAGTGTATTACGGAAATGGTACGCCCCATACTGTGATGCTGTGTGGTGCAACGAGACAAAACCAATAAAACCCATTACAAACAAGGCATTTGTAGCATCCAGTGGGGATATAATTACTGATTATAATGACTTCTTATATATTATATATTATAATGGCGGCAGCAAAAATACTACAGCAAGAATCAATGTTACGCCTTCTTTCTTTGCGTGAACATTTAGGCGGTGTTATGCAACTCTTTCCCTTACAGGGATGTAGATGTGGGGGCATTTAAACGAGGATTTTAGGAAGGCGTGGACAATTCTTAACTTTCATAAAGAATATCCCTTTTGGGTCTGAGACTTTAATTTTTGAAACTTTTGGGATCTTATCTATTCACGAGCAGCTTGTAACACTCCAAAGAGAAAGGAAAACTTGAAATTGCATGGAGAAAGAAGGCAATATTTCACAAATATTACACTATCCAAGGCAAAATCCCTGCTCCCAGATCAGCACAAGCAATTAAACACACAACTATGATTTAGCATATTGCATCTAAACACATAGTTTTTTTTATTACGCAATTTTTTTGCATGACTGATTCTTATCCAAGGGTTCATGTGTTCATGCAAAGAAAGAAGGCGTGGTTTCAGTAACCGCAATTAGTGTTGAAGCAGTCATGTCAGGGAGATGCTGTGTGTATCTAGCCGAAAGCAAAAGCACTTGGCCTTCATATAGTAGATGCATTTAGGAATCTTTAAGATTACTTACAACAGAACAGCAACGCATTCTGAATCAGCTAATGTATGTCTTGTTATTAGTTTTAGTATTTGCTATTAAATGGTCAAATGCTGAGTTTGCGTGTTGTGTGTGTGAGCGTGTGTGTGTGTGTGTGAGAGAGAGAGAGACGGGGTCACACAGTGGAGTCATCTGTCTTAACCATCCGTGGCTTGTGTACTGCAAACACATACGAGCTTAATCACTGTGTCTGTCCCATCAATCTATGTTCACCTTTCAGGCTTGAACTGATGGTAAAACAAAGGACATCATTAATTTTCACATTTATTGTGAAAAATTATGCTTGTGATTATGGAAAGGTGCGTTACATTTCTGACGATTGCTTGCGTGATCGATCAATCACAATGCACTGGGTCAGTTGGCCAATCAGAGCAGACTGCGCTTGTCAGAAGGAGGGACTTTGTAGAAAACGATGCGTTTGAGAGAGGCGGGCCATAGAGGACCTACAATAATGTACAGTATTTGAAAAATATTGTGTTTTTTGAACATTAAAGCATGTCAACATATTCTGTTACACCAAATACACAAAATAATGATCTTAAAAAAAAAAAAAAGCATCATATAACCCCTTAAAAATCTAGAGCTAAAGTCATAGCAACTAGCAAGCATAAGGCCTTAATTAAAAAACTTTGGCAAATGCAGCTAAAACATAAGTGTACGATTAAGAAATTCTGCCTTAAAGTGCTTCTATGACTGACTACCATTTAAAGCAAAAACTGTAATTTTCACAAAGCTTGAATGACTCCATACACTTTCATGAAAACCTATGGGATATTTACAATAAAGCAACTATAGCATTTTTTTTTTTTTCAAAGAAATAAGAAAATACTTCATGGTCTTACATTTACATTTCATAAAAGTGAGTAAATGCACTAAACCAGATAGAACATAAGAGATGCAGATCTGACCATTGGTCACCCCGCACAGCACATATCTGAGTTTCTTTGCTAATTGTTCAAATGAACCTTTGCTTTAGATCAGAATAAAGATCCGCATCCTGGTGAGAATGTTAACAGACTGTGACAGTACAGTTTTCCAACTCACTACAGAAATTATGATAAGACGTTATGATCCAGAATCATCAATTGAACATTCTATTTTGAACTAACGAAGTGTCTAAACATTCAAGAACATGTTAAGAGGAAATCATGAAAGTCAAAACCATCCATCTTTAGATCCCACTTATACTTACTAAAAGCACACGAGAGCATTTGACTTAATCTTCATTTGGCCTTTAGTATGAATGAAGGAGTTAAACCAATCAAGATTCAAAACCAATCTGATTCTCCTTTACAGAAAAGACAAAATCTTGCCTTGCGGAGATTTGAGCTTATGAAGAACACGTTTAAAATACCAGAGGCACAGAGAAGCATCTCCTGCCACATCAGCAAGGTTAAAAATAACTTTATTTCAGAAAAAAGCCCTAAAGCGGCAGAATGTGCCCACTGCTTAAGAATGAACTATGAGCAAATGTCACATCAGCAGATAAAGCACATGCAACCTTAATGGAACAAATAATAAAAAAGAAAACATTGACCTCAAGACATACAATGTTTTTTTTATTTTTTTTATTAGAAAAATAAACATTAGAACACTCTTGGTGTGAATGAATTTGAGCAAACATCGTAAAAATCAATTTGAGTAACATTTGTATGCTCCTAAAAAAACACTTATAAATAACTTTATTTTACATCTGTTCTCATTTGCCTATTTTCCTATTTAAAAGGAAAATTGATCTTTTTACAAAAATAAAGCATAATCTTACCTATGAGAGCCTGGAAAAGACTGCTTTTGAAAATGCCCATGACTCTTAAGATGGAAGTTTTGAGCTGTTGTTCCTCTGGTTTCTTCAGTTTGGAGAAGTAGTCCTCCAGGAGGCATAATGCCCTGGCTGTGTCTGTAAGACAGAATACGTTTTTTTATGTTACTGGCATTTTTTAATACAACATTTAACAAGGAACAAATAACATGCATTATTATTTATTATTATGTTTATTTTTAAATAAATGTCTTTACAATGATCGCTCACAAACAATAAAAATGTATGAAACAAAAATTGCCCTTTTTTTTACTTTTTTAAAGGAGGTGTTCAGCACAAATATGAAAACTTCTCGGATGAGTTTATTTCTTAATCTGAACAGATTTGGAAGAATTTACATTACATCACTTGCTCATACATCACAATAATCCACATGACTCCAGTAAATCAATTAATGTCTTTTGAAGCAAAAAACGGCACGTCAATAAGAAACAAATCCATCATAAAGGTATTTTAACTTTAAACCATCAAGTCCTTAATCCAAAATAATGCTTCCTTCAGTTTTAAAGTCTGTCCCCTGTTGTCTTCTCACATCAAAATCCTCTGACATATTTGCTAAGAATTGTTTTCGCTTGTAAACGGTACTTGATCTGTGCATTTTTCTCTCGATTCAGATGATTCAACGTTTTCACCACAGTAAGCAATATTATGGATAGAGTCAGAAGCAAGGTTTTAATGTTAAAAGCAGTTGATGCATGTGTTCACAAATTCTTGCTCCACAAAATGTTAAATAATGGACCGGAGTCATGTGAATTATTGTAATGTTTTTGGCAAAAAAAAAAAAAACTGTCTTCAAACAATTCACTGTATTTCTACATGCTTTTATAACACGGAAACAAGTTAACAATGTAGAGACCCTGATAGACGCTTTACTACTGGCACGGATCTTCAGAGTGACTGAGCATGACTCAGTCACTTAGTCACACAGACAAACAGACACTAGCGACAGGACAGGTTAATTCCTGTCTTCAGCAGAGCCCTCTGAGCAACATAAAACTTTAACATTTGAAATACATTGTAATCAGTAACATATGTGAAAACTGTGCATGCATTAATGAGACTTCTGCTAATGTTAAACTACTGGGATAATAAAATTGGAGATACACTACACTAAAAACACAGCGGCATAGCAGTCTGAAATATAAATACAATCCAGCATCCGAGATCATCCGAGGTCACAGGCAAGTTGGCCATACTTGTCTATTTTTACAGACTACAAACTTACAGCAGAGTGTAATTACATTACTAGTATGCCTACATATACCATTACACCGTTTGATGTCCCTACAAAGCATAGAAGGTACAGAAGTCAAAATAAAATAAGGATAATAAAAGGCCCAGCCACAACAGTCCTGCTACAATATGATCATCTTTGCCTGCTTCAGCAACCACAACATATTCACCTAAACAAGTCCTGACTCCTGACATTCTGCATTTCCCAAAGACTCAACTATATCCATGTAACTGCAGGTGGAAACTGATATATGTCATGCGCTATTTAAACATGCATGCAGCTTGCAAGACCTCATAAGAGACTGCATCTAATATCCATACTTTAAAATAATTGTATCTTCACTAGATACGATTAAAATAATGACAAAAAAAGACATCAAAAGAAATAAAATGCATATTCTAGGTTCTGTTTTAGTTGTCACAAGTAGAACCAAGTTGTAAATATATCAGATTACTGGAGTACACTATGCCAGAAAATAGTATTTCTGAATTTTTATTTCAAAATTGTGACACTTGCAATTTCTGTGTAATTATTTGTCAAATTTACTAACAATTTCTGAATAAAAATTGTTTAGGTAACACTTTAGTATAGGGTCCAATTCACACTAATAAGTAGTTGCTTATTAGCATGTCTATTATTAACATATTGGCTGTTTATTAGTGCTTATAAAGTACATATAATGCATGACATCCATAATCCTACCCTATACCCTAAATTTAACAACTACCTTATAAACTATTAATAAGCAGCAAATAAGGAGTTAATTGAGGCAAAAGTAATAGTTAATGGTTAGTTAATAGTGAGAATTGGACCCTAAAATAAAGTGTGACCATTGTTTACATTATTCTTTCAGTGTACAGTTTCGCTTATTCATGATAAAAAAAAAAGTCCACACGTTATGTCAACGACAGTTGTATACAATAATCATGTTTCCACAGTTACATACATACGCCGATGTTTATTTCTCACCTCGTTTTCTTAAGGGCATAATTACTCCTTTATGTCCTTGTGGGATTGTCACGCGTGGAAACAGCAACACAAAAGTTTCGCCCTCATCTGCCGTCACAGTGTTTTTGAGAAAATGCCAGCTGCTAAAAGAGCAAGTTCCTACTCATTTCGTTGATGTAGATGTAAACGCGAACAGAATGGCAGCTCTCGGGGTCGTTGCTTGTAATTGTCAAGTTAAACAGGAAAAGACACTCGGTGAAACATCTTGCAGAAGAAAAGACATGCTGAGCGCATGACTGTCGCACATGAGAAATAAATCCATAATCCGATAGAAAGAGATCGAGTGCACCTTGGTGTGTATGAGTCCATGAGAAATGTCAAGACTGCTCTCCAGTGACCATATGCTCTCGGTATTGAGCTCTCTGAGGATTATTTTTGCTGGAATATTCGCTCAACTATTGACTCCCTACATGCCTTTGGTATTTAACTACATAAACATTATTCAATCAAGGTGTCCATAAAACAACCCATACAGTCCTGACAAATATTAAAGGCGCAGTGACTACCTAAACTAAATCTAACCACTAGTTTTTGCCCCCAAGGGCTATATCTACATCAAATCACACATGG
Organism: Carassius auratus; assembly: GCF_003368295.1. NCBI lineage: Eukaryota > Metazoa > Chordata > Actinopteri > Cypriniformes > Cyprinidae > Carassius > Carassius auratus. The sequence continues at coordinate 381,878 of NW_020524576.1, forward strand.
TCTACAGTGCATGGCTTGTCTTAGATTCAGTCAAAATATGCTGATCAAGCATTATTTTAAATCCTTAAACTGTCAATAGCAACAGTTTGATAAATAAATAAGCATGACATCCTGGTATCTCCTGCGTGTGTAAGCTGAATGATGCATGCTTGTAAACAGTTCTTCAAGAACTACTTGTTCTGTACATAGTGATAGAATGAAGTTCATGTGTTTTTTTATATAAATATATTCCGATTCTTGAACAGAAAAAAAAATTATACAATTAAATGAAAAGCAAAACCATAACCATATAGGCAAACTGGTGTGTGAAATCCAAAAACATACTAAATGTAAATGAAATTCAGATCTCGTGGTAAAGACACTAGACAGATTTAACTAAAGAAGACAGGATGTATTTTCCCCATGAAACAGCAGCCTGTCGGTGCGACGCCTGTCGGAAAACACCTGCAAGTTTCATCCAGCTTTCCGATAACGCATGGCTCCAGAATTGTCTCTGTAATTAAGCCAATCTGAGCAAATATATCCCAAAGGTCCTCGTCAAATGTCCCGACATGCAGTTAAAAACAACTTCATCTCCTTTCTCGTCATTTCTCGTCAGTGAATTTTCACGGCATCTTTTGCCAAAGCTGGTTTGCAGACTCTCTCTACGGTGGGTGCAGTATCACCAGCAGCAGCAGCGGCAGCATCATCATCACCAGTTTCGCCTTAGCAACGAGAGGGTTGACCCGCGGGGATTGACAGGGCGCGTCCACCAATGGCGTTCGTTCATTCGGTCAGTTGCTCCACGCACGGACCAATAGGAACCGCCGTATTGTTCCTGGCTCTCGGGGTGAAAGTTGACCGGAACATGTGATAAGACATGGCTGCGCCCTGCTTGCATTGAGAACCGTGACTGTTGAACAGGGGGTGGAAATTATTTAGCGCTTATTTAAACGATCACTCGTATGTAAGTAGCAATCCTACTATGCATAAATAAGGTAGTGACCATGTGCAAATGAAGCTGTGAACAAACTGACAATAATACGACTGTGTTTGACGTTCAGCTGCACATCAACACAGGCAAAACAAACCAGCTGTCATTCGCTTGAATGAGTTACTGTTTTGACCGATGAGCCTCTTGTTATGAGGGCTGCGTTTTTAAAATGCCATATCAATTTCATTTCAAGTTCAATTTATAAAGAGGCGTCTTACAAAAATATGTCCTCTACAGGGGATTAATATGAATTTCATGGATATCCAGATAGCAATCTGTAGCTATGTATGAAAATAATAATAGTATAATAAACGTAATGACATATTTAGCAACATAAACTAAAATATCCCTTCTGAGTTTATAAACGGACTCATGAATTATGCTTAAATATTTCAATAATTATATACATCGAGTTATTATTCATCTTATTCTGAAATGGGAGCTAAACAAAGGCAAAACTCACTGGTCGATAAACCGCTAGCCTACATCTTTTCTTCAGACGAACCAACCGTTGATATTTAAACAGACGAATTTGCTTCAGGCCAGTGACGTTTACATTTACAGCAGTCGTGATAAGCCTTCAGGTCACCAAAATGAAATAACGTTTTAAATATGTTGCCTGTCTACTATAAATCCATTTGTTGAGATTAAATCTGTATCTCCTTTTAGATCATCATGACAGACAACGGGGCTTTTGTGAAAGAAACAGGCCAAGGCCAGACAGTATCCAGGGCGAAGAAAACTGAAATTATGAATAAGAAGTTTGAAAGGCTTTCTGATATAGACAAGTAAGTAAGGGGTTTGTGTGTGTGTTTTACGCATAATGTCACATTTTTCCCTCCCGCTGCAGTTAGCTGATGAAAGTTCCCTGTTCTAACCCAAACAGAAAACTCTTTTCATACGGCCCTATATATTTGTCTGGCAACGCTGGGTTTGCTGGCTTGATTGCCAACAGCTTTTACAGACGTGTACTAAATGTCACCCAAGGACGATTTACTTCCAGTCTCCCCATGGCTGTCCTTCCCTTTCTGACAACTGCAGCACTGTACACTGCGACCGTCACAAACCCCTTAATGTCAGGTATGGCATAGATTTAGGATTGTATGAGGATTGGTTTTAAGTGGTTTCCACGTGACTCGTGTTTAAACTTCAACCTCTTCGAAACTATCAGCCAATCGTTATTGGTTAAATCAATTGACCATAGTTTTACCCGTCAGTACGAAAATAAAAAAAAAGATCGTCTATATTTTAATCCACACCTCGTTTTATTCTTTCTGATCCATGTCAATGCCATTACCAGGACTTTTATGATCCAAGCTCAAATACATTTAATTTTATTAAGCATTTATTGTGTGCATTTCACGGCATTTTGTCACCTTGCAACAGCTTTGAGCAGGTCACGTGAAAACCCCTTGAGTGTTTCTGAATGTTCTGCATTGTATTGAATAGCTACATTGTAATTTTAGGTGATCTAAACTGCCCAACCTGTACCCTGATTAGAGGTGCTTTGGTTGGTGTGGTCGGTGGTGGCATATATCCCATTTTGTTGGCCTTACCTGTCAATGCTGGTCTTGCAGCCAGGTTAGTCCACATCATTACTACATACTGCTTTTCTTACAAATAGATTGTGGCAAGTTATGCCTGATTGAATATAACTGATATCAAATTGTCTTGCAGGTATAACAGTGCACCAATGCCAGAGAAGGGGAACATGATACGCTTCTGGATGAACGTTAGCAAACCCGTTGTACAAAAGATGTATGTTGTTTTACTGTTGCAGGGCTTGTTTGGAACCTACTTGAGCTCTAAGCAGTTTGACATCTACCTAAAAATGCTGAAAATATCAGATTCTGACAGAAAAGAGCTTCATGGTTAGTTATTTTTTGATTATGTTGATGATATTGTAAATCTTGTTAAAACTCATCCAGTGCCATTACCCAGTCAGTCCTGTTAAGTTTTTATTACCCCCCCCCCCCCCCAATAACCATCCATCAATAAATTCAACTATACCTTTGTACTCTGTTTAAAAGTTGAAAAGGGAGAAAACTACTGAAGCAGAAATATCCTAAATCACAAGTTGAGCCTTTTGAAAACATTTAATGTAGTTCTTATGTCTTTGAATAGCATAAACTGCCTGGACGTTGTGTTACCACAGATACTACAAACATCAGAGCCTTGCCTAAACCATTTTATTTGTGTGCATGTGAGAGAAAAATTGTGGATAAAAAGTGGTGTGTAAATACGTCTTTTGGTAATGCACAACTTACAAAATGACCAAATGGAGAACATGTGGATTATCAGTTTCTGTTAACTATTAATAATAAAAACAATGCACTGGGAAACAAGTTTATGCATTATTTACAAGCCTATTTATAAACTAATTTACTGCCAAAAATAGATATTTAATCTGAGCTAATTTCCAATTCCCTACCCACAACAATCGACCAAACAGTTCTGAAATGTAGGGTGCCACCAGCATTAACTTTTAAATAAGAGGACCACAATTCAATTCAGTAATAGTGATTCAGAAGTTCCAGGTTTAAACTATAAAATTTAAGTCAATAATACAACATTTGCCAAAAACTAGATCAATAGAGATACTATGACATTCAAATTTACTTTGTGGACATTTCATTTTTTCAAAAGGTAGTTTTATCTTCACTGTGAAGTCATCCTACAAGCTCTTACCACAGGAACAAAAAAATGTTTCTATATCTGATGCAGCGGTGTTGACAAATTAAAATGTTCTAATTACACTGACAGCAGTATGTATAACCAGAATAAGAAAACCAACTGCAGTTACACATTTCAGAACTGCTTGGGTTAATGCTGGAGAACCACAGTCATTAGACCAGACCAACAATGGCCCAAACAAAATAGCAGTTTGTTTTTTGGGGTGTCACTGAATTACCAGAGCCCTTACGGAATTTTGCAGTACACATTTGTATATAACGGAGAAACCACCACCACTCTTTATCCACCTTGAAGAGAAGTAAGAAAAGGCTCTTGTAGAGAGCGAAGAAAGTGCTGTCTAAAAAGAAAAGGAGAGTGTGGTTAACATCTTAATAGGACACAAAAAAATATGCATTACTCAAATGAAAATTTATTACATTTCACTTCAAGACAGCTGAAGCCATGTGCTCGCACAGTTTTTGGATTTCTATTACATCTTACATACAGATGATCATACTCAAAAACCAAGACCCTTTGAAAATTCGTTTTTAGAACATACCATTTCTCCTGACAACTGTCAAATTTAGCCCAAGTGCTTTAACAAATCAAGATGAAACACATGGAAATGACAGATGTAAAATGTATTGTAGTGAAACATTATTTTAAACAGGAGTTTAAATACTCATTTAGATGCTAAATGAGCATTACAGCATCTGACGTCTTTAGGGGTGTGATAAAGAATCAGTAAAACTGTAACTTACACGGTTTCATGTACTACCTTTTTTTACATTTACCAGGCCATGATGCAAGTTGCTGGTCCCGATTCTTCTGCTTTCCCCACAGCAAAATCCACTTTAGCATAAAGAAAAATAAGGGTTCTACATGAAAAACATTCTTTAGAAAAATAGTGTTATTTCAGAAAGGGCTCCTCTATTTTCAGCAAAATGCAAACTTGCATGGAATCTTGTATTGAAATCAACATCAATGTATCAACACTAAATAAACGGGTACATACCAGATTAATGCAAGTGGAAGCCCTTTGTGAAACATCACCCATTTACATATTTCTTTAACTTTTTTGTCAACTACTACTTCCCTCAAAGTCTATTAACTGAAATTACATACTACAACCAAGTAATCCAATAAACATCCAAAGTAGCATAAAAAAAAAACAGTGCTTAATTTCTTTTTATAGATTATATCCAATACTTTAAACAGATACCAAATGAAAATGAAACAGAAATAATGGTTTATTTGCAGTTCATTGTGTCGTGAACTGGCCAAAAGTATTGTCCTCATCTTAGGAGTTAACCAGTTCTGTGCGGTCTTCTACAGCTTGATCCTTACCATGGATTTCAGCAGTCAAGGATGTTCTGTGACCCACTCATCCAGCATGGCGGACCAAGCACCTAGAAGAAAACTGTCAACAAGTTTAGCAGTAACTTGTATTAAAAGCAAGTTCAATAGACATGCCATTCAAGCTCTGCACACATTTAAACAGTTTAATCTATATTTGACAACTACTGTCGTCATGTCCCCTCATTTACATCCTGTGCAAATGTTCAGTCTCAGGAAACGTTGAAAAGGTAAAATACTTGACCCTACATTTTATGCGACAAGCTTGAACTCTCTGCACATTTGGTGCAGAATTCCACCGAGACGTGGTCTTTGTCCACATGCAGGCAGACACCACCTGCAGTATCTCGGTCTTCCACCTTCACCCTCTTCCTCGGCATGGCGTAATCATGGTCATTCTCGTTGGATTCCTGGAAAAGCGAGGTAGAGAATTTCATGCCGTTCACACCGCTCAATCTAGACAACAGCTGAGCCAGCATGCTCTCATTGGCCAACACGGCTCTCAAGTACCTAGTTTCATTCTCCAACTCTTCCACTCTCTTGTTGAGATTCCCGTTCTCCTGCTTGAGAACACTGTTTTCTGTCGTCAAAGAACCAACTCTCTGTTCCAAGCCACTGACGTATTCTTTCTTCTTTAATCGGTTCATCCTCGCTGCAATGGCGTTCTTGTTGATGATCCGACCAGAGACACCTTGCAGTTTTGACCTCTGGACTACACCTCTACTGTGGGATGAAGGAACGTCAAGCCCTGCGCTTTGGTCGGTCTCATCACTCGTCGTCGTCTGTGATTCAAAGTTGACGAAATCATCAAGCACATCGTTGTCCAGGTCCCAGTTGAGCCCGGAGCCAAGCAGGTCATCCAGGCCCCAATCATTGGTGTCACTTTCTGGAGAAGTCATCATGTTCGTTTCACTTGTATTACTGACTATTGAAACACTATCAATCTCGTGGGAGGAACTTGAGCATGTGATGTCAGCGGTTAGGCTGCTTCTTCCTCTTTTTCTGGTGATCATGGCTGTGTTCCTGGATATTGTGTAAACTGCAAAGAAATAAAATATTAAGAGTATTAGCAGGAAATAAAAGCAAGAATTTGCGTACACAAATGCACTCACTTCAATTAAACAAACACACTTCGCACTATTCTCTTCACGAAAAAATGAAAACGAGTCTCGTGTCGTTTGAAACCCCGCATGCCCTTTTAGTACCACACAAAAACTATATTAACGAAAATGACATTCTTAATCTCCATTAACTTTTTATTACATACGGGGAGAAGCAAAAAGGTAAGGTTAAATAAATCTTCCAATCCAATGAACATTTCCATCTGTATTCGACTAAGTTACCTTGTATAAAATCAAAAGTAAAATTATGAAAATTTTTGGATTTCGAAATTAATAATAAAATTAATATAATAACCAATATGTAGACAACTCTTCATATCGAATACAACAACGCAGAGGTTTCGTTTAACGTTAGCAGGGCGCAGCAGCGCGCATTGGCCTGCGTGACAAAGCGGATTCCTTACGCAAAGCAAGCTACAAGCAAGTATTTGTTTATAACCGAAGCAACTTACCTTAAATTGAGAACTGATATTTTGTGACGTCGATTGATTAAAGAAAAAAAACAAGAAAACTTAATTAAAAGGAAAAGGAAAAAGGGTATTTGAGCTCAGACGTTGTAAAGCCAAAGTACAGCAACGCGCTTCCTACGACACTGAAAGGAAATAAAATGGCGCGTCCTGAAATATCGCGATACTTTACGTAAGCGTTGCTTCTCTGAGAGGAGGAGCAACGTTGAGTTGGTAATCTGTGGCACTGCCCTTTTGTGTCTTTTTTATGGAGCAATGTTCTTGATTTTATTGTTGGATATGTTGATGGATATTTTATTTTAGAGTGGGAAGATGTTCTTTAAGACATTACTGAAAACACTATAAGTACTGTATTATTATTTTTTATTTTAATGGCTAAATTTCATATCCATAAATCTAAAAAAGAAAATAAAAAAACATGTATTATAGCATTTAAATATGATGTGAAATGCTATATTGAATCTATATTACCCTCGTAGAAACAAAAAGCTATTCAAATTTTGCAAGCACGTAAACTTTTTAACGTATTCCTATATTTTTGTTTACATCTCCCCCTAGCATTCATTTGTGTGTGTGTGTGTGTGTGTGTGCGCGTATTGTTATTGTTACTGTATGGATGGTGTAATTCTGTGCAATATCAAAAATAAATAAATAAAAAAGTTGGTTATTTGTCACAATCATCCAAAACTTTTACTTTGTATTTGTTGCTAGATGTTCAGAATTGTACATATAAGAGTGATGGCAGTTGGACCATTTAATGTTGAGTGTCTTACGATGCTCTTTCAAGGCAATTAACAAAAGATCTTATTTGAAGAAAAAACTAACAGATTTTTAAACAGGCATTTTTATTTCAAAACATTAAATCCACTTACTTTACAATAACAGGCATATTATATTTGTCATTCTCTTTGTTTTCCTCAACAAAAATGTCAAGAAACCATCAAGTTAGATCCTATATATTTAACATTACATACTGTCTTCCTATATAATGCATTCTTCATGTTCACAACCATTTTCATGTATTTGTTCAAACGTGTCACCATGTCTCAGTTTCTAACTATCTTGACATTCTTGCCATGACCATCATTCTCAAAGGTAAAATATCTTCCACCCATTCGTTCGGAGATTGCATCATTCTCTCCCACAGAGCTGCTTCAGCAACATTAGAGTCCATCCAAGTCACCTCAGTGCCATAACTTTTACCTGCAATGAGATAATATTGACAAAAAAATCCTGACAATTATTATTTTTTATTTTGGTAACACTTTATAATAGGTAACACCTATTAGTTGCTTATTATCATGCATATTACTAGAATATGAGCCATGTATTAGTGCTAATTAAGAACATATTAATGCCTTATTCTACATCCCTAATCTTACCTAATACCTAAACCTAACAACTACCTTACTAACTATTAATAAGCAGCAAATTAACAATGTATTGAGAGAAATGTCATAGTTAATAGTTAACAAGTGTTACCTGTTCTAAAGTGTTACCTTTATTTTTTTTTTAAGTATGGTTGTAATTCCTCTTTCACCTACCTTTTCCAAGACCCATCCTAATACCCCCAATGAAGTGGTTGTTGAGTCTGTCGTGATCCCACACTGTAAGCTCCACACACGCCTCTTTGAGATCCTCTTGCCTGAAACCTTCATACACCATGGTGTGGTTAAACACAGGGTTAGATGTCCTCTTCAACACTCTGGTCTTCTGACGGCTTTTTCGGCTTGCATCTGGGAGGACTGCGCTGGAAAGACAAAATTCACACAGATTGAGCATCCCACATCTAATGATCCAACACATACAAATGTATCCAATAAAACAGCAATAGATACCATTTCACAAAGGGGTCAATGGCAACACCTCTGGTAATAGGCAGATTCTTGCATTCTTTCACCCATATTTGCACCTCACCATTCCCCTTGTTTTTGTGATCTATCAGAAAGGAAGATGCTTCTTAAAACATATTTTTAGTCAAATAAAATGTCAGCATCATAAATCTCAGCAGCTTACTGTGAGAAGTCTGTGAGACAAAACGCAGAGCGACTTTAATCTCAGCACTCATTTCCACGCTGCCGACAGAATGTTTTGGGCTGGTGGGAACCTGAACCTGGGTTGATGAAGAAAGGCAGATTTTACAGAAATTCCAACAAGCATGACCCCATGCAAACATATTTTTTGATGCATTTACTCAGTTTTCTAAAAAGAACAGCAACAACAACAAAAAAACAAACATTTATTTAGCTGTCCATTTTTTCCAACAATATTAACCTACATACAGATTGGTCTGCAAGCCACAAGTTAAAAAACATCCTAAGAGGTTATTTTGACCAAAGTATACATGATTTACAATATCTTACCCTTCCTTTGAGTAAATATTCATTCATCTGAGTATTACTGAAATCCCATTCAGCCAAATCGAGGTCAACTTCTCCAAGAAACATGTTACGCCCGAACGTATCATTGTGCCACACAGAGGTGTTCAGCTTCTGGGTTTTCAAGGTCTCCAATGGAATCTTAAACTGCAAAGAAATTACCACTTTGATAATCAAATTCATTTTAAAACATATCTTAACAAGTTTTGAAGTCTCATACCCGTAGGATTTCATTGTAAGCTGGATCCAGAGTCTTCTTCCTCACACACGTTTTCTTCTTTCCATATTTTGCTTTGTCAGGTAACAAGTAACACTTAACATACCTGAAGTTCAATCACACGAAGCACATAATGTACGGTATATTACTGTTTACCTTATCTTTATTCTCCTGATGTGAAATATTAGTTCACTTACGGATCAGATCGGTTCCTTTTAACATCCGCCACAGCGAGGTCCTTGCACTGCACAACAAAGATGTGGAACTCTCCCAGTTTTTGCACATAGTGAATGGCGAACTGGATTGTTCCTTTGATTTCCACATGACCAAACTCACCACTGTAGATGCTCATTACACTACCAGTAACCTATACATACCCCATAAAGACATAGATCTGTGTAGAAATCATTTTATAATAGCATGTTATCACAAAAACAAAATAGATTAATATGTTCATTAGCATTAAATCAGAGCAAAATTGCTCTATTCATAATCATTGGGTTGTGTAAAAACAGGAGTCACATACAGAGGACATGGAGGCCCCTTCAGAGCAAGTGCTAAAATTAGAAGGAGTGTTGCATGTTCTCAGTCCGTCATAGTAGAAACTGGCAAAGTCACTGTTTCTGCAAGCCATCTAATTAGTCACATGCACAAACAACATGAGGTTGTTAGCATTCATGCAGGTTAATAAAGGCAGTGAATGTTGGTGTTTGGTCATAGGTTAAAACATAAAAATAACACTTTTTATAACTAATCTAGGGTGGTGGTTGTTATTCAAAAAGGGTACTGGGTTTTAGTTTGTATTTTACCTCTTGTTGCATGAATGCAGGCACAGACATACTCATCATCTTCACCTGTTCTGGGTCGGAGAAAGATGTTTTGGTGTTTGAAGTGACTGCAGACACTAAGACAAAGGAGACAGTCATTTAGCGGATGCACATTATGGATCTAGATAGAGGTTAAATGAATATTGAATGTTTTTTAGTTTGTGTCTAGAGTTGTTAATTGAAGGGGACATTGAAGAATTGATTTAGGTACTCCATCTACCTCACCATTAGATGTTTTGGGTGGTACGGAATGCAAACCACTTTTATCGCTGCCATTAATCCACGTGGTCACTGGATTTTCATGTGCCATTTAAAGGGTCGATTATGAAAAGGAGTTTTTATGTCTACTTTAATGTCTGGGGCTTACCTTCTGCTCTTGATGTAATAATGCAAATGTATAAAACTCACTGAACATTAGTTTAAAAGCTAAAGCAGAGGCTGATATCAAAATAATTTAAAAACCATTCAAAATACCATTTGAAATTTAGTTACTTTATTACCGATTTATTATTATTAATATATTTAAAATATATAATAATATTTACCATTTTCCATACTCAGTCTAACGTCACTCCTCGGATCAGTCTTCCATCTCTCTTCTTGGTACAGATGACAAAGAATTGTTAAATAAAGATTTAAACAAAACAAGAATTTTTTCTTAAATAAGGTTAAAGTCAACCAAACATAGGGCGAGGAAGATGAAGGAAACTTACGTAAAGGTGTGGATGACAGGTCCTCTAGACTTTTGGAAATAGAAATGGGTCTGGCATTGGCCCGCTCAAGGGCAGCTTTGACAGGGCTGTCATCCTCACTGTCCCCTGTCACAGCCCATATCAAGAAGGAATCAGCAAACCATATAAAAGCAAATAAAAGAGGTCTACTGGTGCATTATATACAACTATTAGTTCTGAATATATGATTTGAAACACTGATTTAAGGGGGCATTTCCACCCATTAGATTCTGATTTCAGGAGATTTGAAATGTATCTGTAATTACTATGTACAATGTAATTTAAAACATAAGATCAAAACAATTTATTAAATATTGGTTATACATTTAAAATATGAAATATACAAATTAATTTTAATAAAACTATATAATAAAGACTTTAATGATTAATAAGCTGATTTATCAGTGTCAGAGGTACTAGTGTTTATTTGACACAAACTATAAACAATATTTCAACCTTCATGTTATAAACTGAAACTTACCAGGAATAAAAAATAAATAAATAAAGATTTTCATGATTTTAAAGAAATACATTTAGATTACTGAAATAGATCATTACAGAAACACGTAGAGGCAGGGCTTAAATAGTCATAAGCCTGTAGAACAAGTAGGTAATTTTATCATGTCTACAAATTTGATGCAAAGCATCAAGTAGGACATGTTTCTTAGGTCACACTGAGCACTTGTTTTAAGGACATAAACCCTGCTTCCACAAAAATCACAGAACGAATCAAGGCCTTTTCTACTGAAACTAGTCTGAACCCAAATGGAGAGGTGAGCTCACAGTATGAACTGGCGTGTGAGATCGACCAGGCTTCAGGTGTGGAGCTCCCAGAGGAGTCAAAGGTGATCTCCTCTGATTCAGGCTGGGAGTGTCGAGAAGGGGAGCTCTCATTGCTCACTCTGCCTTGGTTCACCTGTTCAAATGTTTCACCTGCCTGCACCTTTACCTGTTCTCTTTCATCAAAGACTGCCTGCTCAGATACGCCCAGGTAATAGTGTAAACTCAGGGGAATATAAAACCGGGTCAGAGAGTCTGCTGACAATTTCCGTTCTTTGGGCATGATGAGTCTTACATCACTGCCTCCATCAGAAGTCTTCCTGTGAGGTTCAGGAGAAGTACATGGCCTGGTTTGCCCTGGTTTAACCCTTACAATGCATGGATTCTTGTCAGCAGGATTGATATCTATCGCAAAGGTTCTTAAGGGAGAACCATCCTTCCTGGATTCTTTGTTTGGATATGAATCTCTACGAGGTACTTTAGACTGCAGTAATGGGCTGGGTGTTCTAGTTTGATCTTGGTGTTTAGGGCGGTAAATGTCAGTGGACTGTGGCTTATCATGTTGACCTTTTGCAGGGAGACTTCTGAGGGGAGATGGTGGTGGACTTGGCTTTGAATGCTTGTCTGAAATGGACTGTTTGAAATTAGAAATATTCTGGGTGCTGTGAGGTACCCTACCTCTGATATCTTGAAGGTCTGGTAATGGCACTGTATTTGGACTTCTCTGTTTTTCCTCGGTCTGTTCCATCTTCTCTTTTTGTGTTGAAGCAGCCTCATTGAAACTCATTCTCTCTGGGGAACTTGGGTTGATTGATCTGATGTCAAACTGAAGTTCAGAATGTTCCACTAAAGAACGTTTTGGAGATGACTCAGGGGATGGATCTTTAACGTTAGCTGTACATGTTGGTGAGCCTACAGTTACTCTAAGGCCACTTTTTTCTAACTCCCAAAATGACTTGAGATCATTAATCGAGACTTTATTCTCCTGTTGACTTGGGGTCATTTTGAAGGTGGAGATTTCATTTTTTAAGTCAGATATGTCCCTGGAAAGTGCCTCTTCTTGTAGCTCATTACCCAGAGATTTATCTTTGTGTTTTAGCAATGCACCGGGTGACAATTTGCCATTCATTTTTGTTGTGAGAGTTTGTAGTTCGCTGCTTAAAACTTCTGAGACCCTATTGTTCTCCAAACTAGAAGGCTTCAAATCTTCATGTGAGGATACAGCTGATATTTCAACATCATTGGATGATTTTCTAGGTAAGACTGGAGAAATCTCACAAATTGTAGATTCTATATCAACTGGATTTGGATCATTGGGCTTGGGTTTTGATGGGCTGATGCTTGAATCTGACAATCTTCTGTCCACAGCATTGTGATAATTCTCATTAAGCTTAGAGTTCTCACTTTCTGTTTTGATGCTTAGTATTTTAGACCCACTGTTACCCCTTTCCCAGAATGACTTCAGGTTGGCCAGTATTCCCGGTGATATTTCACCTTGGTCAAATGTCTCTTTTTGTGGAGGATCTTTACATATTGGTTTGTCTGTTTTTTGCTGCAGTATTTCTGCAGTTTTCCTGTTTGTAGAAACAGAGGTCTGTGGAAGTATATCATCATTTTTAGGTCTCAAAGTGCAAGATGTATTATATTCTGAACTTTCTGTTTTATCTTGACTTATCTCTTCTTTCTCAGATGCTTGAACTTCAGAACACAAGTCTTTTTTCTCTGCTCTTGAAAACAATGCAAAAAGCCCTCTACGTGGCTTTGATGGTGGCTTGTTCTTTGGCTGTACAACTGGAGGCACTAAATCTTCCGACTTGGCTTCTGGGTTTTTATGATCTTTTGGTCCCTCTTCATTAACCTCTTTCTTAACTGGCGACTCCTTCGGCTTTCCATCTAGAGAACTTCTCCCAAACCATTCAAGTACCTTAGAAAACGAACGACCCCCTTCCACTGTAAGCTTATCAGTCTGGCAATCTGCACTTAACCCAATGGCCTTACCTGTGACTTCAGTAGAGTCGTGGAAGTTAGACACCTGGGAGGACTGAGGCTCACCATAAACCTCATGGTAACCTACAGTGAAAACAATCACAGGTTTGAAAGTCTTCATTTTTGCATCTAAGTGATAGAGAATAATACTTGTCATCAGATGATGATATTACACATTAAACTTGAAGTAAACACCCATATATTAGTTATTTCTTGCAGTGCTTATTTACTAATCACCATTTGTGTTTTAATCAACATACACATGAGCATTCACCAGAACCCATGTGTGATATGTATGAGATATGCACGCACATGCAGTTAGTACGAGGGTACACAGATGTGTTAGCATGTGAACTGTTGAATTACATGTTGATAGATTTTTGGGCTGATTATCTCACGTAAACACATTTTTTGGTTTTGATTATATTGTTATGTTTCAGGGTGTCTTACCAAAGGGTTTTGGATCAAGCATTTCTCACTGTCTGGTTGGACAAGTCATCTACCTGCCCATCCCTGAATTGTGATTTTTAGACGGCTCCAGGCTGTTGTAAATTTTTAGACCAGATGCCCATGCTAACTCCCTGCTTTAATGGGATAGTTTACCCAAAATTGAAAATTCAAATCGGTCATAATTTACTCACCCACATGTCATTCCAAACCTGTGTTACTTTTTCTGCTGTGTAATATATTTTGAATAATATCAGTTTTTTGTTTTGTTTTGTTTTTTTCTATGCAGTGAATGTCAATGGGGTCCAACATTGCATTTATTTTGCATTTATGCATTTAGCAAACGCTTTTATCCAAAGTGACTTACAGTGCATTCGGCTAACATTTTTTACCTAACATGTGCTTCCTGGGAATCGAACCCAAAACCTTGCACTGCTAACACAATGCTCTACCACTTGAGCCACAAGAACACATTAAACACGTTATTCATTAAATGGACAAAAAAAAGTTTAAAATATCTTATTTTGGATTTAGCAGACCAAAGAAAGTAGAATACATGCTTGTAACAACATGATGGTGAGTAAAATAATTTTTATTTCCTGGGTAAACTATCTTTTTAAGCACTTCTTATGGCTATAACTTTGTTACCATTGTCTGTGATATGGCTTCTATCCTGGTCCGACATAGGACTCCAGTCTTCTTCCAGCACACTGTGCTCTCCTTGTACTCTCTCTATGGGCCCATCGACAGAGGAGAAGCGGACCTGTTTTCTATCTAAACACTCTGACGCAGAGTGCAGGGAGCAGGGGGAAAGAAGAGGGCTGATGGGAGTTTCAGGACTGACAGGGCTGATCATAGCTGACGACTGACTGCTGCTGCTGTCATCACTGATAGGAATGTGGAGATGCAGGGAGACAGTAGAGCTATGGCTGGAGATGTTGTGCTTCAGGATGCCTTTGGGAGCAGGGGTTACGACCTGTTTGACTCCATTGTAACTGCTGGCAGTGTCCAGGGAAGAGTCCTTGCAAGGTTTGCATTGTGTGACTATATGGGTGTCAGTGTGGTCTGTGTTTAGAGTAGTGTGATGGAGTGTGTAGTTCTCAGCTGGAAGGAAAGGTTCTGAAAAATAACCAGATAGTTGGGTATTGAAGCAGTAAAGAAGGAGCAAAGACACATACATGCACAAAAAATGTGAATTCATGTTTTATGATGAATTAATTTAGCATTTTAATTAACAGTTGTGTTATTGTCACAGCAGTACAGTATCTGTTAATTGATGAAACTTAAATGGTATAGGAATGGGATGGAATACACTGGATAAAAGCTTGCAAGCAACCTAAGAATATGATGGTCCAAGGGATAATAGATATATTGATACCATATCAAGTACTGGCATATAGTTCAGTTGAACTGTTACAGTCAGTAGTCACATTTTCACCTTTTACAGTGTATGTATTCCAAATATTCACAACTTTTATATTTACCTTTGCACTCATTAAGACTTGCCTTACTACAAAATAAAAGACCATCAAAAATGTACCATCTATGTTTGAGGTACAGACTGGTCATGCGTGGTGGCTTAACTACTTAAATCGACATATTTCTCTGTGTAATCTTCTTAAAGTTTGGCAGCTCCATAAAGCCGTGTTTCTCAGACCACTACATCAGGTCCAACTTTCTGCTGAAAAATTTTGGCCAGACCATTTCAAGGAACGGCACGTTTTCACATGTATTGTAATAACACTAAATGTTACATATTACATATCAATGCCAATTATAAAACTACAGTTTAGTTATTCTATACTAATTGTACAAGCAGAGTAGAGTTAAATACTGGAAGCTACTCTATTGTTGTACTTGTGTGATTGATTACTGAGTGTTTACATTTTGTTCCCATATGATCTTACAGAAGCTTTTGATTATTTTATAATCAGATCAACAAGTGTTTTTGCCAACATATAATGCAAATGTAGTGTTGCATTATGCAAGCTATAGTAACTAAATGCAGGTTTAATAGATATGCATGCAGACAGCATTGAGTTATCACACCGAAAGCAGAGATCATATCAAGCCAACACCATACACCAGAAGAGGTTAACATGCTGTTCTCAATGGGGATCAGTCAAACAAACTTACTGTTCTTGCAAGAAATATGTTCTGACCCTTTGCCCTTTAGAAGATCCACTCATTTAAAAACACAACCCATCTATTACCTCATCTATTACTGGACTGAACAACAGCATCAAAACCATAACACAAATGTTAAATCTATGCTAATCATATATGTTACATCACAGACATCATCTGTCAAAAGCTAGTTCCAATAGAAAACGCTGCGTTAAAAACTGTAAATAATTTTTGTTATTGTTAACTAAAAAGTCATTTTGGTTAATAAAGCTGAAATAAAATAAAATATAATAATTAGATGGAAACTACTGTATATAGATATATAAAAAACATGGTATGAATCAACATACAATTAGCTAAATTTGCAAAACTGATTTTAGTAGTTAAATTAGGTTGATTACATTATCAGTGAATTAAATACAAAAAAAATGGAACTTTTTTAACATATGTGATTAAAATGGCAATTTCCGTAATGCCTGAATCTTTTACATCATAAATATTTATAGATTAACATACTCTATGGAGTGTACAAAATCAATTTAGGATAAATTGAGAAGATATTTCTCACCCTCAGCAGGTGTCTGGTCAATCTCCTTAACTCCATTGATAAGTCTGGCTTCATCTCTTTGTGATTGCACACTATTGAATGGATTCTTCCTTGGCTGCGTAATAAATTTCATGGAATCATAAAAATACATCATGAATAAAACAGAAAATTCAGCAAAATGATCTTAGTTAATGTATTTTGTGTAGTGTACCTTGATTTGAGGTCTCTGTCTGTCCTGTTGGGCTTCTGGCAACTCATCATCCACCCTGTATGGAGGTGATATGGTCATATAGATTCATATAAAACAATCTGATTAATTAAATGCAAGATTCACTAACATGATAACAGGCCACTGAAAGCTTTGCATTGAGCATTGATTAATGTGAACAGTTCTGCATAATGCAATCAGTATATTCAATCATCAATACATCTTCACGGTGCTGGTCTAGAAGCTCCTGGAATGTCACAAGATTCAGTAGTCTAAGTTTCCATGCTGCGATGTGACAGCATAATGCCATTACATGGTGTCAGACAGAGGGGAAAACAGCAGCATGTGGAATCTGACCCCTAAAGCAGCTTACTGGCTCCAGATTCCCCTCACCAATGTCTGGGAAAACATTAGATACATGGGAAAAGTTTGCCCTACAGATTACGTTAACCCTAGAATACAGGTTCACTCCTGAATCTCTGCCAAATTCACAACTGAGTATACATAAACTGGGAGACAGATTACTTTTCTTTTCATATTGTTCTACATGATATGAAAGCCTTAAAAGCTAGTGTCCACAGAGTTAAGGCTGTTGATGACATCATGATCAGTCCAGCCAGGCTAATGGGTGGACGCAGCGTTGGGGTGTTGAAAAGGCAGAGCCACCATAATTTCCGTTAATCAAGTATAACAATGGCATGTGCTTGGTACTGATAACAGAAATGCATTTTTGAGTTTAGGAAACTCAACTGCTCCGGGTGTGTGCTCACAGTGTGTGTGTGTGTGTGTGTGTGTTCACTGCCCTGTGTGTGTGCACTTTGGATGGGTTAAATGCAGAGCACAAATTCTGAGTATGGGTCACCATACTTGGCTGAATGTCACGTCACTTTCACTTTTTTTTTTTTATCACCATAATTGATTTGTGTTCAATGCACTTCTAATTATTTTATATGCAAAATGTTACATACATTTTCTGTTTGAAAATAAATAAATAAATACATAAAACACACACTCAGATTTGCCTGTTTTACACAGGAAATTACAAAGTGTTTTGTTTTTCTTTGGTTGTTTCTTATCTCGCATATGGCACGAAAAATAGGTGCATGAACACAACCTAACTATGCAATATTTAAAATGTTTGTACAATGCTGTCTCATAATAACCAGCATAATGAATTACATAAAACCATGTGATCAAACTACATTCTACAAGATTTCACAACACAGGTATAACAAAAACGAGAAAATCGACAATATTTCCTCCTGTGGTGCATCACATTTCAGTCAGACGAAATGTTGTGCTGGAATGTTTGGATCAGAAATGTACTTAACACTAAAAGCTCACCTCTCGATGTGCGTTTGTGTGGATGGATCATCAATGAGTCCTAAAAGCTCTGGAGGGATGTACACATCTTTCTTCTCACCATAAACACGACTGGGTTTCTCCGACCATCTCTGAGAGAGCTCCACTGCAATAAGAGATCATTTGTTCTGTTCAAACATGTATTTACAGTCACAAGTACACATCTTAAAACCTCTAATGGATCTACATGAGATATTTGATTTAATAAATGCTTTGATTAATGGGTGCTTTTTCATTAAAGGTAAAAATGTGATTATACACCCCCTTAAAAAAGGGTGATGCAAACACTGAATTCAGGTGCTAATCATGGAACATGTAATGGAAATAATGAGAGATAGGAACAGAGTCCGTTCTTCTCTATCTCATTCTGTGCGCTGGCAACACTCACATATCGTCACGGGTTTCTTCTCTCTCATGGACGCTTTGATGATGTCGGAGCCATGGATCCTGTCTCTGTGTCTGTGATTCTTTGTCTCATAAAACCACTCCCCTGTCAAGTACTTCAGCCTGCTTCTGTCTCGCTCAGTCTTACGAAGCTGCCTGAAAGGACATCAAATTTATAAATAAATAAAAAAAAACACTTAGATTAACTTTTAGATTAACTTATTTTAACTTGAGCACTGTATTTTTAGAATGGTATATCATGCACGAGATGCTGCAAAAGATTCAAGAACAGAAAAAAAAGAAACATTTATTAAAAGTTGAATTTATTCTAAATTTAAGGACACATTTTTAGAATGGGATGTGCAAAATGCTGCAAAAGTACATTCCTCTGTTTACATACGCAAACACTGGAGAAGTGGAAATATGGAATGCAAAAATGTGTTCTGTGTAAATGGCCCATTAGTTTGAGTAATAAGTGGACTTTTCATAACGTTACAATTGAATATACAATCATCACCTTTCTCCTATACTCACTTGATCCTCTGTTCTTCCAGCTTCTTAAGCTCTGCATCTCTCTTCAGCACTGCCAGGATCATCTCTTGCTCTTCCTCTGTCAGATAACTCAGGTCAATCATGATGAACGGCTTCGGAGTAAGTGATGCTAACAGATGAGTCTCAGATCGCCTCTGACTGGTTCACTGAAAGTGTCAAGAGCATCACTGTGGGTAACTTGAAGGCTGATGCTTGATAAGTCACTTCATCACATCATGGAGAACATCAGAGGAGCACCTGCGCCAGACACACAGGAGCATCAACAAATGAGTATGAACTTGGTTCACAAAGAACTATGTCTTCCCTGTGAATTCTTCTGACCATTAAGATATCACATGATCCTAATTGAATCTTTTTTAGCCGGGATTTCAAGACGTCTGCTTCGAGCATCATCTATTTTGCCCTAAATATAGAAAATGACATATTGTTTCTCTATATCAACTACATTCCATACAGTATGTGCTCAACACTGGACATGTGACATGGCATTGTCAGATGACTCTCAGAGGATGTGAGTACTGGTTGCTTCTCAGAGGAAAGCGCACAGTCAAATACTCTTTTGTTCCTAAATCCAATTACACTTAACTCAAATTAGGTGGCAGCACACAAATGGTATCAATTTGAACAGTCTGCTTTTCTAAAAAAAAAAAAAAAAAAAAAAAAAAAACACAGTTTAGAAACCCATGAAAAAAAGGAATATGTCTAAACCATTTAAAGAACTGGAATTTTTATATTCTTATTTATTTTTTATTCTTATTTATATTTTTATTTTTTGGATGGAATGACTGTTGGCAGAAATCCACACGTCTATATAACGTAATATGATAAATGGAATAAATAAATAAATAATGTGTCATTTATTTTTACGTTCATTTATATTATAAATTAATTATTTTGCATATTGTAAGATGACAATCTATAATCAGATTTCTGGCTGTCCTGTCAGATTCATTTGGCTTGCATAATTGTGTGCAATAAGGCTACATGTAATAATAAATGTATCATAAAATTTAATAGCAATAAGTTCCTGTCTTGCATGGGCATATCGCTGTGTCTAGATAAAGCTATGATACATTCATTACAGCCAGAGCGGAAGTTTGTTGTTACATTCCTATTTTGGAAACCTGTTCCTGAGTCATTTTCTTGATTGCGTCATTTCCATAAAAAAAACACATCTACAAGGGTTTAATCTCAAACACACACACACACACACACACACACACACACACAACATATTACAGAAGCATTTTCCTTATTGTTCCAAGGAGAACAGTATGATTCTTTAGATTCTTTAGTAATGACATTAAAAATAATAATAATAATAATCTAAATTTCTAATCTAAAACACAGCTATGGTAAATGATTTCTCAGTACAAATCAGATTTCAAAATAACACAATAAAGCATTTAAGTGTCCGGTGGATCTGAGAAAGGCATGTCATGACAACATCGGTGGGATGATCATCTGTAAATCATAACTCTTCAAGGGATACGTCATTACCAAATTAAAGAAGAACTAGTCTCATCCAAACAGAGTGAACATGAATAATACATGTAATCATTTGCCTGTTCCACATCCCTTTGAGGCATGTCGTAACAAAGAGTTGTCACCTGGTTTGGGTTCACTTTTTACAGGTTTGCAGATTTACTGTTACAAACCGTTTTACCGGGTTTCGACTAAGAGACTAAGAGAATGATTTAGTTCAGTTTTGTTGTTGTTGTTTTTATAAATTGTGTGCCAAACCAGCATTATCAAATTACAACTATATATGAAATAATATTTTTTATTAAATCACTTTTGAACATGCTACCTTATGAAGTGGAACATTTCAGTGTTTGTTTGGTTTGCTTAAACTAAGGCAATGCTTCAATTATGTGTGTGTGTGTGTGTGTGTGTATATATAATATATATAATATATAAAGAAAAGAAAAGAAAAGAAAAGAAAAGAAAAGAAGAAAAAAAGTAAAAAAGTAACTAATCACTCTCTGATATGGACATGAATAAATGCTCTGCATTCTTAACTAAATAGCTTTACAAGCATTAAGCGATTAAGGAAACAGGAAATGAGAGAACATTCACAGTGGCTCCAGAGATAAAAACTCTAAACTCCAGACATGAAAACATCCTAATGAAATGAGCGCCTGTTGAAACAGAACCCATCCCTGTCACAGCATGCAGCAAAACTTCCAACTCACTGCAGTTCAGGGAAACTGTGAAGTGAAGTTACAGTCTTACAAGGTAAAAACAGTATTAAGGCAAAGAAGCATTCATGTAAAATAAAACAGCTGACAAGCGAAAGTTTACCTGAATCTTGTTTGTGTGGCTGCCAGACTGCGATGTTTTCCAGCACATTTACTGTAACATCTGAAACACCAGAAGAACCAACTGATTTAAATCTCCAGCTTTAAAGTGAGGCGTTTACTGCACGAGCTCGCGTTCAACTGGCTGCGTGTGGACACTAGTAAGAGCTAAAATGTTGTTGATAAACTTCGTGAGGAGTTCCGAACGATATCCAGAAATGCTGTCTAGGTAGGAGGTTCACTAAGGAGGTTCACTACGTACCCTGCGCATAAAAGGCGTGGCCATTCGAACTCTCATAAACTTTCACACACGTGCCATATATGTAATTTCATTAAATGTTCTCTCGGTGACAGCACAAAACATCATGTGTATCCTTTAATAAGCCACCTATTACGTATATGTATTAAAAATAAAAATCATCAATAGCGTCGTCACTGCCTTCAGTGCTGAATTAAACGTGCTTTTATGTAAATGAAATTAAGTCATATCGCTCAGAATAAACTTCTTAGACTTATTTGATATGATTCAAATTCAATAACTAGGGTCATCAATATTGGTAAGCCAGAAATCCTTGAACCAGGTTTATATTTTACGATGTATTAGGAAAGCTGAGTGCATTCTGAAAGATGCTACTCATCCTTTAAATGATTAGTTTGTCTTTATTGCCTTCTAGAAGACGTTATTTAATGCCCAGGGCAGAGAGAAACATCTATAAGAATTAAATTATACCTGCAGTAGGCTAATTGGATATCTGAATTAAAACACCAAGGTGAACGATCTGATTTGTCTTTTTTGGCTTTTGTGTGGTTTTATTTTTTAGTATGTCTGGTGTCAATGGTGTGGTCAAATATAATTTTCATTTATTATTATCATTATCATTATTATTATTATTAAAGTACGCCTCTGAAGGAAATATGATATGCTTAACTTGAGGTAACGAATGTTGAAAATTTAGCTCTTTAAAAAATGTATTATTTACCTTAAACCTTACCACTATTCGGCTGTCTTGAATGCAAATCAGTTTCTTTGATTTTTTTCTTATCGTTTTATAAACGCTTCTCTGTATCGTTCTGTGTCGCCCCCTGCTGATCGAGCTCACAGCAGCAGTTAGTTTCCTTTTTTACTTGCATCTTTTTGTGCATGCAAAGATTATACAATGCAGCTAATTGTCCATATCAGGTCCCCATATGTAATGAGAAGATCACAGTGTAGGAATCCACCATACAGAAGTTAGAAGAGGAGATCTTGGATCTTGTTTCCTTCAGCCCATGTAATGTGTTTCTTGCACAATCTGCTAGCCTCGGGTCCCATGACACCCAAAATATGGACAGGAACATAATGAAAATAAGCCTTGAGGAAACATCAGGTAATCCAAACATCCCTAATAATAGCAGTGTTCAGTCTAAAAATATAAAAAGACTTAACTGAACACATGGTGCTTTATAATTATTTTGCATCGAACTTTTATAACCAATAGATGGCATCATAACAGTAGACATACTGTAACAGACTAAAATACCAGGAGAAATCCCTACAATGAAAATGAAATTATATCTATTATCTAATCTAGTTGGGAAGTAATAATTTTGCATCATTACCAAAATATAATATATGCTCACAGTCAATCTTATTTGTATGCCTAATGTCAAAAATGAAAACATTTCTCATGTCAGGAATTACGTGACTCACATAATAATACCACACAAAACTATGATTCACATAGATTCTCCTTAAAATGACTGGATTTTGTCTGCAAATTTTTGCAGAGCACCTGTAAATGTAATAGTACTTTTATTTACCTTGCTATTTAAAAAATAGAGAATATGCTAAATGATAAAACGTTTCAAGACAAACTGAATAGTTCTATTTAATTACCATTCTGCTCTTTGCCAAACAATAAGATTTTCATAATGATTATAGGTACAAAACTTTAAGCTAATCATAAAACTCTCTCTCTACATACACACACACACACACCATGGCCCAGTATTAGCAGTTGGAGGGATGACTGTGAATGCTGCCACTGGCTCTGTTCAGCCCTCACTGAAGTAGAGGAAGTCATGTCATTATATCCACAATATATTAAAGGACAGCTGTGTTTTCATTACCGCTTGAAACTTCCATGTCCATGGCCTCTGAGTGCAGGCCTATATAGAGCTGACAGCTACACATACTACAATGATATTGGCCATCAAATACTTGTCATTAATCACCCATAATGCTTATTATTTTCCAGAGCTGGTTGATATCCCCTCCTGCCATTAGCAGAAGCTGAAGGGGCTCAACAGAGAAGCGATGCGACCATCTCTTGCAGCACAACTTCCACCACACCTGACTTTAGCAAGATGTTTAGCAGTCAGACCAATTTCCCATTCACAAATTGTACTACATTTAAAGACAATGCTTGCTCCACCTAGACACATTAAGGGTGAAGATGGCATCAATAAACAGTCATAAATTTTTGATTACCAATGAATGCATGACTTATGACTCGCTACCTCATAAGGGCCCTTCTGTGTTTTTATGTTCGAGATATTATCAGGCAACATACCCAGAAAGGATCTCTGCCAAAGGCGGCAAATCTTAAAAAAAGCTCTCAGTGGCACATAAGCAATGTGAGGTCTGTGGAAACCGTGTCTGTGATTTTCCCACTGCCATTTCCAGGCATCATGGGCTAGAATATAGATGACACAAGCAGGGATGAGGAACAGTCGCTGCCCTTGTTAGTGAAGCCAAACTGGAACCTGCTTTTATGTGTGTGAACCCGCTTTTTGTGTTAGTGTGAAGAGGCCGATGCATCTGGGCTCGCTGGAGCAGAAGCTGCTGTGAATGATGGGTAAAGCATATCCCCTGATGAATGACCCCATTGATATGGCCAGGAGACGACCTTTGACCTGCTGCAAACCGAAAGGTGGCCGGTTACAACAGAGATCATCAATAGAAAGTTTGAACCGTCAGTTTCACAGTCTGGAGAATCTTTTAAACAACACCTGTGAAACTCAGCAGTTGTTGGATAAAAATTGAAATACAGAAAGAAAAAAAAAATTGATGAATCAATATACAAACAAACACTCAGTTCTGTGGGATCTGCACTTTATTTGAAAATCACCCAAATTCTGCTTCATATTTATTTATTTATTGTCATTTAAACAAAATAGAATCTGCGGGGATGATGGAGTAAATATGATAAATCAATGGATAGGATCGCGCTCATATTCGGGCCACCCTATGTGTACCTCGATATTGGACAGGGCTGGTTTTATATACACGGAGCACTGATCAACAGCCCCCCCTTTTCATCACTCTACTGGACCTACAGCTAGACCCTACCAAACCCATCCTGACACCGACAGCATCCTGCGTTCCTTGCTCACATTCGCAGCCACAAACACACCCACAACTGTTCTCCTTCAGGATGGCCCGAAAATGAAGGCGACTCTGCACATTCAGGTTGAAAAGGCAGCCATATAACGGTCAAATGTAAAATTATGACATGCCAAACAGAAAGCAATACAGATCTTCCCCAAATGCAATGTCGCTGAATCACAAATGTAGTGCTTTGCTAAATGCTCCCTCACAAAAACCCACCCACCTCCCGGGGGACAGAACTGACTGTGTCATAATGATTCATATATTTTATCCTCTGTCTGTTACGAATGGAAGGCGGCGAGTGTTTGAGCTATAAAGAAATTGCACTAGACATAGAACTGTTTCTGAGAATACTTAGTGCTGTACCAGTCAGTTTATAAGTGTCCATTCCCCCCCCATTTATATGTTTTTTTTTTTTCATAATTCAGTCAGTCAAAATCTGAAATAAACAACCAGTCATACCCATATGAATGCATAATTCAAAACACCTCCCATAAGAAAGAGTAAAAAAAAAAAAGGAAAAAAGAATTTCTTTCATGTACTCAGTGGGTAAATCATAAATAAATACAGACAATACACAAGGAATGTCAACTGCAAACGTCATAAAAAATAGAAATAAAGTAGAAATCATGGTAGAAACCAATGTTAGAATTTCTAATGGGTGATCATTAAATCAGGTAATGCTTGATTGGTGATCGGATAAAGACAGAAGTCCACCCAAATCCCTCCATGGGAAAAAAGTGAAGCCGTGTTTGAGTGAAAACCCACCACATTCCAGCACTCGCGCTCTCTCAACACCCATTCGTTTAATTACAGATGCAGATTGGTACAATAAATGTTACAGCGACAAATTACAAAGTGAGCGCAGTGTCCTCCATCTCTGGGTAAAAGAGTCTTACCCATCCCGTCCCCACCCGTCATATCCCATAAAGCCCCTCCCACCCCTCCCTCTGATTCCTGTACAGGTTTGTACTGGGGCAGAACTCTCCGTGAGGAGTCGAATAGTCAACTGGAGAGAGATTAAAGGTTTGAGATTTGCCATATAATTCCTCCTTGGGAAGCATCCACCCTCCTTCACCTACATGAACTGCATCTGGAATCAAAAAAATGCATATTTACTGATACCATATAAGTGACATTTTAGATCGTTTTTGTATATTTGACTCATTGTGATGAATTGGACACATTATGGCATTTTATAACAAGTCCAGGATAGTCAGTTTGAATGTGTTTTTTCTTTTTTTTTTTGGGGGTATGATTGACTGACCATTCAAATTTAAATGTCACTAAATGAATTGAATATGCAAATGAACCAGTAAAGGAGCCAATAAATAGTGATATGAGTTTATGAAGCTGCAACTCAGGATAACTTGCTATAAAAATTAAAATGATTAAAACGTAAAGGGTTCATGTAACAAAAAGTTTCATTTGTACCAAAACCATTAACACTTAGAAATAAAACATGCACTGTACAAGTACAGCCAGATTTTTCTAAATCGCACATTCTCTGTACACCCAGCAAACACTGTCCTGGGTCATTGCTTCACAGTCGGAAAAGAAAAAGACTACCGGAGGCCATAACAATAACAGACACCTGCATTGAGTGCTCGTTTATCAGCATAAAAATGGTGCTTCTGAAGCTGAATTTACAAATCACATCATTGATATACATAGAAAACATTACTATTGCAGCACATGTAAAAACGGGGTAAGAGTTGACAATAGAGACACACAAACACTGTTAAAAAGCAAGAAGCACCTGTTGATCAATCAGTCACACACACAGCAGACACATGCTGTACCTAAAGACGGTCTAAAGGAAATCCTTCATAGACATCTGTGCAAAAGGGTCCTGTCCCGGAGCTCGGAGAAGACTTGAACTGGAAGGACTAGAGGCTGTAGAGAGCTAGTTCAGAAAGAACGAGAGATTGAAGGGGTCCGAGGACAGCCAGGAAACACACACACACACACGGGAGGAAAATTCAGAGCCAGACAGGCTAGAGAATAACAGAGCGTTTCAGAAAAAGAGGGGTATTTTCTTAGCCACCAAATTCCTTCTCGTTCTGCAAGGCAGACTACTGCAGAAATGAAACAGGGGTGGCGGGGGACAAGATATGTATTTCGAGCTGAGAATCTGGTGCAATGTGTGGAATACATATCCTTCCTCAGAGATGTGTGAAGACATCAATGCTAGCGTTCATATTCAGAACAGCAATGTGATGGCATATGAGAGTGAACGAACTAGAGTGCATTCTGAATAGAGCCCCCGGCATTCTAGAGTCGCTTCTAGAATACAGTCAGGGTTGAGCGGATGGCTCTATTACAAGAACGATGATGGGGCTGGATTAATGCAAAAACATTTATAAAAGCAGAAACCCATGGATGCTACTGTGCTCTGAAATGGACCAATTTGGATTAGGGTGTGGTCACATTAGCTAAATTTTATGGACCAAAAAGATGCAGAACTCACACAGAACCACTTTCAAAACTAGCAACTGTCTGTTGGCCAATCCAACTATTATTTTCATGCGGTCAATACAAAACTCAACAATGGTAAATGTGACCAGACCTTAAAACTTAATTGTAAATTTAAATGTAATTGTTTGAGGGTTAACTGATTTGTAACCTCACTGTGTGTGAGATCATACCTGTGCCCCTGAGACCGGGCCGAAGGGATTGGCTGGCCGCATCACAGGCTGAGTGTACATCATGGTGGGCTGGGTCATCATGGTCATGGAGCCCATTTGAGGGGTCTTGAAAGGAATAAATCCAAAGTTAAAGGAATAAAGAAACCAAGTGAGCAATGTGTAATGCCTGTCACAGCTGTTGGGACACAGCGTTTCTACCTGGAACTTTAAATACCAATAGCTTACAGAGTTTCTCTGTTGACATCATATTTTGTTTGGCAGTACTGAAACTCAGCAAAGAGGAATGTGAACCAGTCTGAACCCACTGTTCTCATCTGATCTGACTAGACTTATTGTTTAATTCCACCTGAGCAGACAGGAAAAGCTACACAAACTTCCTCTTGAGTTTTTGGAGTCTTCAGGGTTTTTGGCGCAACTCCTATTTTACTACATTAGTTCTAACTCTTAAAAGAAAAAAAGCTGAGTTACACACAAAAATTGGACTGGACGATCCAACATGGATAAGTCATAGCAGTTATGTAAGTGCAGATGCTGTTACTGAAAAGCGTCATTTACAGAGTGCCATTACCCCGCTCAGACTTGACTTTATGGCTTACTCAACCTTACTCCTCGGTTCTACTGAGCACATCGTATATCTCTAAAAGATGGCTAAAGAAATATGACTCAAATGTGATTATAGAAAGAAGCATCATGCCCAGGTTCCCCCTCAGATCTAATTAAATAAAAAAATTAAATATGAAATTTATAAAAAATCTAAAATTATAGTTTTTAATTCCAATGTTTTTTATTATCAATAATAACACTTATAGTTAAAACACAATTAGGTGTTATAAAATATGTCCTCCATGTTTAATAAACCAAACAAACAAATACATTTAAAATAACACATTGCATGACATCATAATAATTATAATTTAATTAAAAATAAATATTAAATGTATCGTGAATAAATTATAAGGTACTACATTAGGATGTACAACATGGGTCCTCTTTCATGTGTTATAAATAAAAATATTTATAATCCATATAATAATAAACCTAAAATATATAATTATTAGGGCTGACCTATGTGGATCATCTGCCAATTCATACAGTCGACTGATGATTAATATGAGGCAAGGCAACAACTTGCTGCGTGATGGAGCTTAGAGAATATCCCTAAAATTCAACATGTGGGGCAAAATGCCCTGTTAGAAATTGTGTCTCATATTTATATAGTTAAGAAATATCACACAAGCTGTAGGCTAAGTGTAATATCACACGAGTGCAAATGTGATACTCATCTTATACCAACAGTTCATTGAGAAGTTAATATGGTGTTATTTTAGACACAATGTTGTCTGCTAAATTTTGCAAACTAAACTATGAAGACAAATCAGAACTGTTCATTCCCGGAGGCAACACAGCAGCATTTCATTTTTTAAAACATGTTTTGATCGAATTTGGTGAACCATTTGGCGCCTTGAACCATTGGCCATAGTCGTTTGGATTTGAAGTGGCGCTGCACAGAGACTCGAAGCGGGACATCACCATCACACCGATCGGTGTATGACATTAAAGTACCGCGAAAGCAATTCAAAAGCACAAGGAGTCATCTGCTCTCTAAAGCTCTGGTGGTACTTTGATGTCACACACACACCGATCGGTCTGATTGTGATGTCCCATTTCAAGCCTAATGATTCAATGAACCATTCACAAAGAACCATTTACTCAGCCATTTGAACGAATCAAACGAATGAATAAATGACTCAATGACTTACTCATGAAGACAAATCACCACCTACTGGCAGCTTAAGATTTATAATTTAGAAAATAATTTAATTAAAAATAATGTAATATTTTCATTGTAATAATAATCAAATAAAGAAAATAAATAATTAAAGTTATAGTACAACCAACCGAAAATTATCATTTTCTCACGTGGTCCAAAAGAGTATATGTAATCAATTTGATCAAAATATTTCTTGCTGAACCTACTTTTTGTAATGTTTGTTTGATGCTTTGCACAACAATGTCTTTAAATTATCTTTTCAGAGTAATTTCTCCAAATCTAATTAATTAGATTAAACAACACATCATGTATTTAATTAGATTACAGCTTATAATCGCTCACCAGCCCTAATAATTATTATTAATAAAATAAGGAGCTACATCACATCTTATGTACTCTCTCATGTTTAATAAATAAACAAACACACACTAGACTATCCAGTCTTACACCCCCCCCCCCCCAAAAAAAAAAGGTTTTTCAAGACCATGCAATACACATGCCCTGATGCCCAGATTTTTTAAGCGTTCATAGATGAGAGAGCAATGTAGCCATCCCTGTTAAAGTGAACAATAAAATACACAAGGAAAAAAATAAACAAATCTCTAAGCGTCGGACTCTAGAGAGCCTTTTACTGTGTTCCACACTCTCACACTGCTCCGGTGGGGACTGACAGCATCACTGCAGCCTCTGAATATACAGGAGTTGAAAAGCTAATACTTCTGACACTGAAAGAGTGAGGGATAGACAAATCCACAGATTGCACTCACCACTGAGTATCCCATCATTCCTGTGGGCGTCGTGGCAGGGAAGGCCATGACAGAAGGTGCCTAGGAGGACATGCTCGGCGTTAGTACAGAAATACCACAGGTAAAACATCAACTTTTTTTAGCATTAAAATAACGATTCTTCTGTAAGAAATTTCCACTCGAGCAGCTATGAGATCACAACTGCTCCAGAAACACCATCTCAGTTTCCACGTTTACACACAGTGCTCCGCGAACAAGGGCAACTTTGTGCAAGTGGACTAACGGAACACTTTTTAAAAGTTAATTCACAAAAGATACTTTTCTCTTTTTCTCTTCATGGACAGCCGCTCACATCTGGGAAATATTAGAAATGCCTTTTCACACTCTAACCAGGAAGGAGATAAAAAGAGGAAGAGAGCAAGAAACTGTGTGTGGGTGTGTGTGTGTGTGTGTGTCCTCTTTGAAGGCAGAGTGATTAGTTGCAGGTGCAGGGCTCTGGTGGAAGAGAGAAGCTCTTTGTGAAGGAGCTGTGAGATTCTCAGTAAGGCCTTCAGTAGCCACAGACACACTTTCATTTCCACTTGTGCACCACTGAAATGTTTGACAGACTCTGAACGGCCAGAGTAAGCAAACAGCTCAGATGTGGAACAGTACGTACAGATGCATTTGACAAGAACAAACAACACTGCAAGAGTAAATATGACTAAATCATGCTGATGTGCTGATCAATCCAGCTCCGCATATCCTGTTTAAGAAAGTAATAACTCTCTGGAGGAAGCATTTCCATCAGAATGTTTCCCAAGGCACGTAACTTTTTGATTATCTACTTTATTGGACTTTGCACATTGTCCGGTGAACCCTCTGCTGGAAACACTAGGCCATTGATTCACGCCAAAATGACTACAGTTGTTTGCTGAAGGCAATAAACAAATGAAACCGATGAGAGGAAAGGTTAGAGGAGGAACGGAGCTGTCAGCCATGCAGAGATAACATCTGGTTAGATCAGCTCATGGGTTTCAGTGCCATTTTGGTCGCTCAAACACACACACGTCATAAATTGTGACCAAAGCAAAGACAGTGGGGTTAATAATCTCATGCGATTCAGCAAACTATTCAACTCCGTGTTTTGACTTACATATTGTGGGAAAAAAATGCCATCCTGTTTATCCCACTGGACGAGAATGGTAACACAACGCAACAAACACAATTAGAGTGCAAACAACACAATAACATCTCACATTCTAAACACAGACACAAACATTGTAAACACAGACAAGACAGAATACATTCACGCTTAAGCTCTGTTCCAAATGCTAGTGTGCTGCCTACCTACGGAACATTTTAAGGACTGCAGGCAGCAAAAACAGGTCCCACTTTATATCAAGTGGCCTTAAAGGGTTAGTTAACCCAAAAATGAAAATTATCCCATAAATTACTCACCCTCAAGTCATCATATGTGTATATGACTTTCTTCTCTCAGATGAATCCAGAGTTATATTAAAAATTGTCTTTGATCTTCCAAACTGTTTAATGGCACTCAGCAGTTTTTGCAGTGCATCAGTCCAAAAGAAATGAAATAAAAAGCACCAATTCATAACACACACGCTGAGTGCTATTAAACAGCCTGGAAGATCAAAGACGAATTTTAATATAACTCAGACTGGATTCGTTTGAAAGAAGAAAGTACCTACAAAACCAGTGTAAGCATTTTGCTACCCATGTGTGTCTGTACACACATGGGTGTGGAATGCTAATTTTATCACATGAAATGGAGTTTTTACTATTGTAAATCCTTTCAATACCGTCACTTCTAACGCCATCTTAGAAGGTAGCTGCCCATCTAGACAGTAGACAGTAGAATGTAAATCCATTTTTAATCAGGTGGTATCACTCATTCCTTACTAAGAGGCCACAGCAGGTGAAGTTTAATTCCTCCTTATCAAATCCAGAAATATGTAGTACTGGTGCCCCTCAGGGATGTGTCAGCTCACCATTTTTGTTTATTCTGTATTCGAAGTTTTCGGATGATACAGCTGTTCTTAGTCTGCTCACTAAGAACTCTGACTCATCCATTCACAGAGATGCTGTGGACAGGTTTGTGGACTGGTGCAACAATCATAAATTACAGATTAACACCTGTAAGACTGTAGAAATGCTCTTTGATCCCAAATCAATTGGTGACCGAAGCCCTGTGACGATACATGACAATAACATTACTCAACAAAATTCATGCAAGTACCTAGGCATTCACATTGATCGTGACCTGAGCTGGCAGACACAAGTAGCCACTGTGTGCGCCAGAATCCATCAGCGCCTCCACTTTTTTACGCAGACTGCGGTTGTTTGGTGTCAGTAAAAACATAATGTTAATTTTCTATAGGGCAGTAATAGAGTCTATCTTACGGTGTGGTATCACCAGTTGGTTTGGTAATCTGAGTGTCAAACTTAAATCACAGATTCTCAACCTGGTCAAAGTAGCGGGCAGGATTATGGGTCACCCCCCCCCCCCTTAACCCTCAGGAACTGTTCAACGAGGCTGTTCTTACTCAGGCAAAAAACATTCTAAATGACAGTTCCCATGTTTTGTGCAGCGAATACTCGCAGATGCCCTCAGGGAGAAGATACAACCGGTTCAAACATTCTTTTGTCCCAGTGTCAGTTAAGCTCATTAATGAGCAAATGTAGGGAGGTTTTTATCAGAACTGTAACATGTACCAGCATCTTTTTAAATTCGTACCAGAATTTTTAATATGTATAGCATTTGTAGTGTGTGTTCGAATGTGTATCAGTACTGTATTGTGCACCGCACTTTAACATGCACCAGCACTTTACTGTGCATTGCACTTTAAATGTGTAATTGTAATTGCAATGTACTTCAAGTATTGAAGCTTGATCCTCTTGCACTTTGGTTGGAGGTTCTCCGATCGCGATCGGCCGATCGTTAATGCGCATCTCGTCAGTGGAGCCGGTTCTCTGGTCAGTGGTTGGTTCCGTCGGGTGCGTGGTTTCACGTGTAGCGGCTGTTGCTACACAGAGCTGTTGTTAACGGAGAAGATGCGCCAAAAAACGCTGAAAATGAAGTGGATTTGCGCGTCTTCTCTATTGACGGCGGCTCTGTGTGGTGGCAGCTGCTCTGTGTGGGGTCGCGCACCTGGTGGAGTTGGCCGCTGATTGGTTAACCGGCTTTGCTGACGAGATGCGCACCCCTAACTTTGGTCCCCATCTGGTTGCCAGTTATGTACCCTCTCCTTTGTTGGATGTTTTATGTTTTATGTTGTCTATATGTTTTATGTCTGCCTATGCAGCAGTACCCTGTCTCTAAACCAAATTTCTCCCAAGGGAGACGAATAAATGAACTTGACTTGACTTGACTTGACAGTGAGGCAGCTCATTAGGGTTTGGAACAGAGCCCATGAGTGGAGGAACTCCAGCTATTTTCTTTCTATTAGTTTATGACAGTTGTTTCAGCACAAGCCTTGTTTTATTCGAGTCAGAGAAAGCACATATTGTTGTCCTCACCATGGTGGCAGGATTCCATGTTGTGGTCGGAGCCATCTTTGGTTGCCAGTTGTTTCCTCCAGTCAACTTCTTTTCACCGGGATGACTCCAGTGAATGTCACTAAGGAGAAACAGAAGAGACAATTATGATCAAATCGCTGAGATTTGAAGAGATCTCTGAATCAGAACTGAGATGAGCTGCGAACGTTCATACTTCTTTGTTGTTCCGTTTCCAATACCAAGATCTGGAAGAATAAAAAATAAAACTGGTGAGGAATGTCATTGTGAAATGCTAAATTCACTTAAAACCCTAAATCAATAAATAAAATGTTCATGATGGCCAATACCTGAATACAGAGTAAGGCTGCAAAATGTACAGGTCTTTTTTTTTTTTTTTTTTTTTTAAAATCATGCAGCCCTAATAAAGAGGGTAATTATATATTATATAACAAAACCAGGACACTTACTGCCCACAAGGTTGGCAAGGGAGGAATCCAAGTCATCGGAAACCAGTTTGCCTTGCTGTTGGGCGCTGGGCATCAGGCCCTGGTTGGAAGAGGCCACTGTGGGTTTCAGGATGCCACCTAAAATATCATCTTAAACAAACAGAGGATAGGGAATGGGAGAGGAATGAAAGACACAGACAACATACACAAACAGAAGAAGCGCAGTTAGGTTAGGTGAAGCGAGAGGCAGCCGCCCTCGAAACAAACATTGCAGGACCGAAAGTGAAAGAATCTTGTCAAGAAAAATCTTGTCAAGTCAACTCACCCAAGACATGCAGTGCCATTTAGTGCCATGCAAAGCCAGCGGCCCAAATAGATCAAACCACACAGTGAAAGGAGAGAAAAAGGACAAAATGAGGAACATCTCAAAACAAGACCAAGTTCATTATGGTCTGGGATCACATTTAAAGATGCTTACAAATTCAAGTCAAACTTCTGTAATACACTATTATTTCAATTTTAATTTTATTTTCCTTTGATATAACATGCAAATAAGACCAAGACTGTGTAGTAGGATGTTGAATTTTCAATTAAGAGTTTATTTCATAATTTTCTTGTTTTCAAACTGGAACCAAACCTGGGTCATCCATGGCTCAATGTTTTAGAGCCCTAACCCTTAAGCCACATCTCCAACATAAAACTCTCCGATTTTAAACCAATCTTGGTTTTAAATCAAAACTAAGACCAAACTAATTTTTGTTTTATGAGAAGCCTGATTTGTGTTCAAAAACCAAACAAAAGAGATCGAGTAAACAAATTATGATCACTTTTGTTATGAAAACAAACCTCTAGAATGAAAAGGGGCCGTATAATAGTTTTCACATGCTAGTTCCACTCTGTCAGCTTAAGTATGGTCCAACGAACGACTCATAAAGGCCCTCAAAACACATTGACCTTCAGCAGTGGGATGGATGTGAAGCATCACGTGTGGAGAAAAGCAGTGAGTGAGTCACAGCTACTGGGTTAACTTGTAGCTTACCAGCCGAGTCTGTGCTGCTGGTGGCCAACTTGTTGCCGAACACGGAGTCAAAGTCGACATTAAGGCCTGTTGAACTGGGAGGCTGGGCGGCGGGAGGAGCAGAGAACCCTGTGTAGAAGGAAATAGGGTCAGACTTAAAAACCCACAGACAGGTTCACCTACACATATTTGAGGGCTGGAAGAATGACAAGGAACAGCAATTTCAAAACAGTAGTTAATGTTTTCTTCAAGCTCACATGATGCATAATGGCCATTAATAATTTAAATGGATCGATTCTGTTGTAGTCTATAGACTTCCAAAAATGTCAGCTGTTTGAATGGGTTAGCCAACGGCAACAGACTCATGCTTCCCAAAACATGTTTGCATTTACAAAACCACATTTAATTCCTTTTCATCAATATACCAGTAGTTTGAAGTAAAAAATTAATAAATAAATAAAGGGAGTTATATTTATATAATTCTTATATTCTTGTTTCAATTAAACTAGTTACATGTTATGCAGACTGATTAATCAAATTAAATCTTGCATATTAATATTTCACTGAAGGTGTGTTATTAACTAAAACTAACAAATAACTTTTGTTAATTGAAAAAGCTTAAATAAAATGTAAATATTAGATGAAAACTATAGAAATACTAGAAATGAACCTTGGCAACTAAAAAAAAATTGGTTAAAAAAGCTGAAGTTCTAAAAATCATTAAAAGTTCAATAGTAAAAAAACTTAAAAAAAAGACAAAGACATGTAAAATTAGAATGAAGAGAAAATTAATACATACTATAAGAGTATAAATACTAAAGAAAACACAAGACATTGTAAAAAGACAAAAACACAAGCACACATACGTACATATACACACATATATATATATATATATATACACACACACACACACATCTATATATATATATATATATATATATATATATATATATATATATATATATATATATATATATATATATATATATATATATATATATATATATACACACACACACACACACACACACACACACACACACACACACCTATATCTATATCTATATCTATATCTATATATATATATATATATATATATATATATATACATATACATATACACACACACATACATATATATATATATATATATAAAACATTGTGCTAAAAGTAAATAAAATTGACAACCCGCTTTAAAATAAATAAATAACCATGAAACCTGACAATAAAGGTTGCAAACTTGAACTGCAAGCCAAACTGACTGAAAACATAAACCTGTTTCTACCAGCTCAACAAAAGCGCAACTGCAAAAGGAAAGAAAAGACCATGCACAGCTGAAGGATACAGAAAGAAAGAAAGAAAGAGAAGCCGGAGAGACGGCACCTACCTCCGAATAGTCCAGCTACAGCGGAGGGCTCAGCGTGGAAGAGAGGAGTGCTAGGGTAAGCAGCTGGAGAGCAGAACGAGTCTGACAGACCCAGAACAAAAGCACAGGAGAAGCAGAAATGGGAAAATTAGTGAAGAGATACAAAATTAATTAAATATAATAAAACAGGGGGATGTAAAGCATGAATACTCTATATTCAAATCAAAAGGGTTGAATCGAAACAAATTAAGTAAAAGAATAAAAGGTACTAAGAGCAATTTGGGGTAGAAAAGCACTCAGAGGGGAAAACACGGGGTAACGGGATTATGTTTCCTGAGCTCAGAAAACATACATCACATTGGGACGTCTGTACCTGGCAGGAAGCAGCCCATCCGAGCAGAGGGCTCGACGGGTGATGCAACGGAACAGCTTGAATCAATAAAGGGATTGTAATTGTCTGGAGAACCAAGAAATTAAACTGATATTTTGGAAAAACATTAAAACTTAACACTCTAAGAATGGGAAAAACTAAAAAGAGTAAAAGAAAATTTAAAAAAGGCAGCAAAGCACAACCAAGCAAGTTTTTGAGTAAAGTGGTCCAGAAACAATTGTACAGACCTTCAGAAAATCCCCAAAAAGAAATTAATTTAAAGTTCAGTGTAGACAAAAAGGACCACCAAACTCAAATAGGGTACAAGTATTTTAAGCAGTTAATTTGTACTTTATAACAGCCATTCTCACTCTTGATCACACTCATGTATTCATATTAGACCTGCATTACTCGATCATAAAAGCCAACTAACCATAATACAGCTGTACAAACACAAACACCCTTCACAGCAGCAACAAACCATCTGTCTGTCACGCTCTCAAATATGTTATTGTTCGCTCTGAGAACATAATAAATAAAGTCCCTAGTGTAGAACAAACTCACAGAAGCTAGACTTCCTTTATTGCTTCTACACAATCATAGAAAGGCATGCGCACACTCACAGTTTAATATTTCAATTACTGGTATTGTAATGTTACTAGATATTATTATATAGTAACACTGTATACAAACAAATACAACAATTACAAACACTTTCAAATGCATGTAAAGTTTTATTCATTTAACTATTTTTTAAACATAGACATTTTTCTGTCTATACTGCGCATTCCTCATTAGGACTCGACTCGACTCGACTCGTATCAGAAACTTTAAGGGTCTTTAAGGTCAGGCTGGTTCTGCCCAGCGGGTTTTTGTGCACTTGATGCGGTGGACCATTCAAGACAAAAATGAGAGTGGAGGGAAAACAGATCGGCACACAGCAGGCAAAAGAAAATAAACAATGCACTACATGAGAGAAAAGAACAGCCGTTTACCACAGAACATTTCATGACTGGGTGTCCTAGAGGAAAAACTAACAGCATCTGAAGACACAACAGGCAGATGGACAGGATCAACAATTTTTGTAAGGAAAGGATTAAAGTTTGGAATGGAGTCGTCAACAGTCTCTGTAGACGTGAAAGGATCTACACGGCCAAAGACAAGACAGAAACATAAAATAACAGGAAAAAAGGTTAAAGAGAGAGAGAAAGCATGCAAACACAGACTAATAGACAAATGAGATGGAGACTGTTTGGTCTAGACTTAGATGCTTTCAGATCTAACTAAACTACCAGACTGAATGAGTGAATAACTAGACTGAACATTTAAGACTGAATGAGACATCCAACATGGGATGCAATTAATATGTAACATTAAATCAAAAGCTAAATGGATAAGAATGATTCTTTGAATCATGAGAATCAGTACAGAATCATTGGAATCAGTAGAACTTCAGTCTGATATGAAGCTTTAAAGCTGTACTAAAATCTAAAATATATAAATAAACATAATATTTTATTAATATTTAATAATAAATACATTTTATTATTAGTAAGGAAATAAGATTTATACACAATATAATAAATCAGCCCCATTAATAATTGCTTTATTTGTACAACTGGGGGGGGGGGGGGGGGGGGTTACTAGGTTCAAAAACCATTAACCTGATTTAAAGACATAAAGGTGCGACACGGGCAACATTATAAAATATTATTTAAATTAAATTTTAAAGTTGCAATTCAGATTTTATGTACTGAAATATTTAATTTAGAAAAAGAAAAAGAAGTTTCATTTGATGTCATGTTTTCTTAAAATAATTTTTCACAAAATCCAACGCGAAGTTCAAAAACATCTCTGAACATCTCAGTATACCTCTCCTGGCTATCATTTTCACTATGAACATGTTAAAATAATTTTAAAGGATTACTTCTCACAAAAAAATTAATTCTGTCATCATTTACTCACAGGTGCTGTTCAAAGACTTGGAATATATTCTTACAGTATATACTTTTACAAGGCTTTTTTGGATCCGTTTGGAGTATGACGGTTTTAATTTGCTTCTATTATATGCAGAAGTGTGGCAAAATTTCACATTTTGTGTTCCATAGAAGAATGAAGCTCATACAGGCTTGGAACAACATAAGGATGAACAGAATTATGTTAAGATGAGCTATTCCTTTAAGAGTCAGAGGACATGACATCAGAGCTGTTGGACAGTGTACAGCCTACAGAAATCTCCACAGAGCTCCAAGATAATACATCTGCGAAGGCTGCTGAGCGTTTTACACAATATAATCTAATAAACGCTGAAAGCTGCAGGCTTTTTATGGTTCTGCCCGACTAAAATCAGAAACCAAAATTATATCAGTTCCGTCACGTTAAATATCAGGTTACACACCCTATCAGCACTTCTGGATAAAAAAAATGTGACTCTCAATTATCAGACTTTACAGATTAGATGTTATTCAGACAAATAAGATGTGTGCAACAACAACATACTTTCTTTAGGCGACAGTATCTTGGATAAAAATCAACAGGGAACATTCATTGCTTCAGTTTTGATTACAGAGGAGAAGACAGTGTTGATTTAAGCTCGATTTCTTTGAGATGCATATTAATGCAGATTTGTGAGTTCCTGTGGTGTGGGCCGCTCACCTCCCCATGTGTTGGCTAAAGGCAGGCCAGTGGAGAGAGGCAGGGAGGGCTGGAACGTGGGCTGCAGGTCCAACAGATCGTTCGGCACCTTCGGAGTACTGGAGCCAGACATGCACCAAGACAAACACAGACACACACAGAAACTGCATTAATGTCTTCCATTAAACGGCAGTCTAAGGGCCAAGCATTTCACAGTTATATAGCAAAGACAAACTTGGCACGTTGATTCAAAGTGTTAAAAGTGGAGACTTAGAGAGTTGAGGGCAAATTTGCATGCAATCAATACCTTCTTCACAGCCAAATCACACACTTACAGTGTAAACAAGAAAACCAAAGACTTTAAACAGATTATTATTTTTTTTAATACACAAAGCTGCACAGTTTCAGGACAGCACAGATTACTCTGATTTAAACAAAGCCCTAACCACAAGTATAATGCAATAACGATGCTCTCCTTAGTAAGCACCATTAAAATCATATGCCCCCATTTCTCCTTGGATGATGACGTCATCATTAAAAGCACATACACCTGTAACATACTGTAATCGCTGAGTATATCTAACCATACTCATGTAGTCCTGCATAGAGCCTTAATACATTAAAAGCTGAACATTGATGCCAAACGTTTTCACATGTGCACCCATGCACCAACTGGAAAAATAATCACTATCAGCCGTGCATCATCAGAACAAAAAGAATGTGGGATCAATCATCAAATACAGAGCAATTAGTTCTGCCCACACAATCGGACTGGCTGAAAAGCAGTCATTTGTAATCAGCATAAAACTGCATTTACAATATATGACAATGCAATGTTTCATTTTGATTTGTACTTAAAGATATTCAAATATTCATATTTTGAGAATATTTTAAATGCCATTTGTTTATGTTAGGACCATGCTGAATTTTCAGCATCATTACTCCAGTCTTCAGTGTCACATGCTCCTTCACAATTCATTCTGATATGCTGATTTGGTGCTCAAGAAACATTTCCTATTATCATCAATGTGTTCACACACTGCCAACACATATTTATGTCCAAACACCATGTGAAAGTGATTTTTGCATAATAGCTGGCATTTAAAGTGTCTTTGATGTCAGTGTCAAAAACAAACCCCCAAACTTTTGAACAATACATACATAAAACTATTACCTGTTAATGAAGCTGCTGGGTGT
This sequence comes from Carassius auratus, assembly GCF_003368295.1. Classification (NCBI taxonomy): domain Eukaryota; kingdom Metazoa; phylum Chordata; class Actinopteri; order Cypriniformes; family Cyprinidae; genus Carassius; species Carassius auratus. Next base: position 422,381 of record NW_020524576.1, read on the forward strand.
AGAGAACAGGTCAATGGCAGGGGTGGAACTGATGGTGCCTGTCGCTGTGGAAACGGGAGATGCAGCAGTCGTGGAGGGCTTCTTGGACAGTTCCATCAAGCGCTGCTCCTGATGGAAGAATCAGACCGTGTAACCTTGTTAATTACTTTGCTAATTGAGTATGCGCCAATGAAATGAGCTGTTTAACAAAACAAGAAAACTCCTTTCCACTCTTTCATAGATGGTGTTACATACCTTAAGAGCTCTTAATAGAGCCTGCTCTTCCTCCAGAGCTGCCTGCTTTTCCCTCTCATCAACTTTGGTGAAAGAGATTCCCGTGTTGGCCAGGGAGGACACCGCATTGGATAGTGTACTGGCTCTGTGTGGAAAGACAGCCAGATATGGAGTTAGAATTGTTGCCTCATTCCAAATAAATAGATTATGATCCACCAGTGTTGAGCGTAACGCATTACAAGTAACCCGAGTTACTTAATCAGATTACTTTTTTTCCAAGTGACTAATAAAGTAATGCATTACTTTTTAATTTACAAGAAAATATCTGAGTTACTTTTTCAAAAAAGTAACGCCAGTTAATTGTTTTCCCATTTATTGACTGAAAAGTCTCCTGTCTCCATATTGGGTGAAATCGGAAGTAGGGGTGTGCACGGATTGTGTACACTTTTATTGTGTGTAAGCTTGTTCAAAATGACGGAAACAATAAATGTTGCTGAAAAATAACGTCTGTCTCATTAAACTTAATTTAAATAAACGAATATTGGTTTTTTTGTGAGCTCAAATATTGCGAATGTGATATTTGCGGAAAACGCACATTCCTAATCGGAAGTACAGAGATCTGTTAATCAACACAAATTTTTCAAAACCCATTATATTAACTAATTTCTTTGCTGCTCACCTTTGATGATGCAGTTAAAAAAAAAATTACATTATATTAGATAAACTAATAATTGTGCTTGTTTTGTTTTGTTTTTTTATTGCTGAAGAGTGTTGAACCTTCTTCTCCGGTGTTCTACTGTACAGACGTGAATTTAGATTTATTCATTATAATTTTTGGTGTGAAAGGGCTTTTACATTAAATAAATATAAAGAGATTTACAAAAATTTTAACATATTGACAAATAAATAGAATGAGATCCACAATCAGCAATGTAACCTATTACACAAACTCGTATGTTTATCATGAGATTGAATCCAGTTATTAATTAGTCAGTTACTTATTGACGCGTTTCTTTCCATCTTGAAAAACATTACACTTCCATAACACATATGTATCCAGTATAGCGTTGTTCCCATAGCCCATCTTTTTTTGTTCGTTTGTGTTTTAAAGTACTGTTTTCTTTCATTATCAAAGGCATGTAAAATATTATATGGTCTCTTGGCTTGATACACAGTCTAATGGTATAATGAAATCCAATTTTAAACATTTAACTGTACAATTTTTTTTTGGCCCCTTAGATTTCCTATTTGAGCCAACGCAGATGAATGAAGTTATTTCAGGAAGAGGCCGCCCTGATTGTAAAGTAAAATGTGATTGGTTACAGCCAGAGTGTGTTATGATTGGTCAGCGAAGTGTGGCTGTTATCTGATTGACTTGAGTAGACTGTGGGGTGAAGTCCACACATTTGTGGATTGTCAGCATCTTGACGCTAGAAATGTTTCAAAATCCACAAATAAACAAGAAGCGATTCACAAACGAATGCCAGGTAAAGTTGTTTTTGTGACATACAGATATTTGTGAATGAGTTTTTTTATTTAAAAATCTCAGTTTATTTGTGAATTTAATTCATGTTTGTGAAATTCTAAAATTATTTGTGGATCTCATTCTATATATGTCAACAGGTTTATTTTTTTCATCCTTTTTTTTTTCGTAGATCATAATTGTTTAATTGGAACTATTGAACAATTCCATCTCCATAGGCAGAATACCTGATCCAATAAACATACCACTGTTGAATTCGCTAGGGTTGCATAGGTGGATATCACTGCTATCAGCATGAGCACAGGGCACATTTTTACTGCTTCTGCTACAGGAACCCAGTTTGACCCAGTACTTCCGCAAATATAGCCAATGTTTGCAACGCTTGCATTTTAGCCATTAAGCCAATATCTAAACTGCAAGTCATCAAATTCCTGTACATTCCTCCTACACTTAGTTTAAACACAGTAAACTGATTGTTTTAGAAATACTTGTAACATCTAAATAAAATGACCACTTTCAAACCTTAAAATCACATTTCCTCAGATCAAAATGTAATACTTCAAGCAGATTAAAATATTAAACTTAAGAACTCAATTACACAACTTTACAGAAACATGACAGGCCACAAAACACACAAAGTTAGACAAAAAAAGCAAAATAATGTACTGAAATACACATACATTAATCAGATTTTTTTTTTTATTACGTAAAAAGTAATGCAGCTTTCTTTGTCCCATTGAAAGAATAATTTAATAATGATTTGATATAAGAATATTTATATCCTGCTAATTTAGTAAGTAAATACTGATTTTATAGATGGCAACAAAAATGCAGTTTTTTTACATCATAAATATAAAACATAGCTCAAAACCCCCTTCACTTAGAAAAACTATACAGAACTTTTAGCCTGACACACAACTCCCTGAAATACCTCTCTCTCCCACACATGCTCAGCACATCCAAAAGTCGCACACACTTGTTGAATGCAGAGCATGAGGAAAGCAACCACCTCACACACTAGAATGTTCAAAATTAACTGCATGAAAATCACTGTACCTGCTGGCGGCCGTTGAGTCCTTAACCTTTTTCCCCTCTAATGAAGCCAAATGCTGCTCGAGGGCATCCAGGAGGCTACTGGGGGCCTGGAGAGATGGAAACATTCCTTTACAGGCTACTAAACACGCACAGACAGACACAAATATACATGCGCAACTTATGTGAGTGACTGATTTAATTAGGGACTTCTGACTACTTAAAATCTTGAAGAAAAAAGAAGAAGAAAAAAAAAAGGATTCTTTTCTGAATAATATTGTTTTAGTTGTACATGATGTATTGAGATTACTACTTTTCAAATGTTTGAGAAAATGTTATATTATAAAATATTTGGCATGATGGAAATGAAAATAATATAGAATCACTGTCACTTTTATATTTATTAACAAAAAATATAAATTGTTCACATAGATTCTGAACAAATGGACAATCCAATTTTTAAAACATCACTTTTATATACTATATAATACTACATATGCAAAAAAATATATATATATATATATATATATATATATCTCAAACATACTATGGACAAAAAATTTATTCTTAATAGAAGAATCACTGCTGTGCAAAAACACAGATAGCATGCAAAGTCAGATAGCATGCAAAGGTACAAACCAAAGACTCTAAACACAGAGAAGAGAGTGAGATGCAGGTACTTACACAAACTGTAAACTGAATACGGAAAGATAAGGAAAGATACAGAATATAAAGGTGGTAGTTTAACAGAGGTGTTTTCAGAGAATTTAAGAAACAAACCAAATAAAAAACAAACCTTTAATATAAAACCTATAATTGTGTAAAATTTGTGTTTTATGTAAATAAAAAAAGATACAGATATATTTAATACATACAAAAAGTCTTCTATATACATATAAAAAGCTAGGATCAGATATAAATGTTTAAGAATTCAATGAAAACCCCATATTTATAGAGCACAACTCTGAAGTTTGAGGGGTAAACATGTAAAAAGCTAGTTTCTGAAAAGTAAAAGAAAACAAATGAAATTAGATTTTAAACCAAGATCCGATTTGGTCTCAAACCTGTAAGCTGCCCACAGCATCACACCTTTATGTGCTGTATGAATCAAACATTAAGGACAGTTAGAATAGTTTCCCCCACCAGTGTCATGCAGAGATGTCCGCATGCGACAAGCACTGCAGCGCACTGCAAAAGCAAATTAGTTGCAGTTCTAGAACTCTCGGATTACTTTTCCTACAACTCAAGTTAAGTATTGAGATTTCTAGGTAACTGCAGGTTAGAGAGTTCTACAACTTGCACTTGTTTGGATCTAATGTAGCCGTGCCAAGTTTGGCTGTGGAGCTCAAGCAGTGTCTTGCAAAATAATGGGCAGAGTGACAAATAAGTCACTGACAGGCAGAAGGGAGAGCAGTAAGTGTAAGTTTTTCCTTAAAACCAAGGCCAATATATTTGTTGCCTCACCTGTGATAGGTCTGGTATGTCCCCTCGGTCAATTCCCACTTGCTGTAATGAGCAGAAAAAGCTGGTTAATGTGTGTCTCATTTGTATTGGCACATTACATAATCGTACATAATCAGGGATCCCCATAGTGCAGGTTATGCGTCTCACCTCTGCTACTTTGAGAAACTCTGAGATTCTCGTCATTCGAGTGAGGAATTTCTTATAGATGTCCAGGCCTTCTTTACACTGGGCTTTCTTCATGTCAAAGTACTTCTCTGTATTTGGGAAAAGGTATGAAGTCAGATTTTTAGATATTTTTAAATTCTCAACACATTTTAAGGGGGCTTGCTTTTCACTCTGCAACTTCACCAGGCCGAGTTATGCTTGGAATCTGTTGCCACAACCTGACCCTAAGCGACTCTCACTTGTATGTCGGCCTCTCGAAAGTAATTCTCATCCAACATTTAACCACAGACGAGGCCAACGGATACAGTTCAGCCCCTAAATGGAGCCACCCAACACAAACAGTCCAAGCAAAACCACTCGATTTAGTAAAAATATCATATTGCAGTTGTTTAACAAATATGATAATCCCATGTTGCTGCTTAGATATCAAAGATAAAAGTAAAAAGGAATAAAATCACAATGAAAAAGCTGATCTTCAACACTAACTACAAAGCAATGTATTTGGGCTCTGCGTGGAACTGAACTCAAGCCACTCTGCAGACGCAAATGTGAATGAGGTGAGGGATTGTAGCTTAACTTAAGTGATCTCTTTTTGAAACTTCAGTAGTTTCAGTCCATTTTTATTCAAAAGTTACCTTTTTGAAACCTACTCTACTGACGTATCATTTTATAATAAATAAATATAACATATTAAATAAAACAACAATAATATTCATAATTTATTATTAATAAAATATATTTATTATTACCAATTTTTTAATAAAATAGTTTCAAGTAAAAAAAAATGCTTTAAATCCTTACATTTTATTTAGGCAACTTGTGCAGTCCTACTTAAAACGATCATTATTGAATTCCAAGTTTTCAAATAACAGATCAATCTTTGATAAGACGATATCACACAGTCTGGATAACCAAGTTTAATCACATTCTCTAGCTAATCATCACTTCAAGATGAAATTTGCTCAGTGCATTGCCAATTTTACTGCCCTAAACCATGACACAATCCTTACTTGCCCCTAAAAATAATTTCTGAGACTACTGATATGGACAGGAAGGGTTTGTTTTATGAGTTACAGCTCTCAGGCAGTAAATAAACTGTCATAAAACTGAGTGACGAGTCGGGTCAGAGTCCCTTACTGTCGATGAGTGGCTTGATACTTCAAGTTTAAAGGTCTCTGCAACAAGAACCAATAGTGGAGATAACTGGTAAAAGCCAATATGTAGGACAGCCCACATTAGGTTTTGAAAGATCAATTGGAATAACAGCTCACCAAGCAAGTTGATGATCCCTTCATTGTAGGCTGCAAACAAGCGGATGACGTCTTTAAACAGAAGCATGAATGCAGCGTTAATGACCCCGTTTGTGAGCTCGTTGGCATTTACCTGCAGACACAAAATAAGCCGAACTCAATTTGGTTTGAAACGGTTATGCTGCAAGAACTGAACACCAACGCAATTACGAGAAAACAAAAGGAAGCTACCATTAAAGAAAGGTCTAGCCAGTATTGGATATGGAACTTAAATAAGTCTAGCTGTTGTCATCAGAAACTCACGTTGAAGTCGAGGAGTGCATCCATCTGGTTTTGGATGATAGGGATGGTCTTTAGGAGCTTCTCGGTGTTCAAAGTTCTCATTACGCCATCCGCCCTTTGACAACAAAGCAGACAACAAATTCAGTGAAGAGTTCTCATTTTTGGGTGAACTATCCCTTAAGAAAACAGACTTACCCTCTTTTTACTTTTGTGAAGTCGAAAGCCACTTGTCTGTATGAGACTGCCTTTTCGTTCAGGTAGCGGCTGTACCTTCGGATGAAGGTGGACATGTCATATCCTGCATGCAAAAGAGAACATGCTGTCTTTTGAGTTCAATCCTTGGGTTGCTAAACTTATTCACACAGCAGTTTTCATTCTAGACTATTAAAAGACATGAGTCCTTGATGTACCAGTTAAAATAATGTACTGGCGCAATGATTGCGACTCATTTTAAACGGTCAGAGAAAAAAACATTCTGGTTTCTAAAGGGTTAGTACAGTGCATGACACAACCTAGAACCCATTAGCTTTATCGGACTATGCCAAGTATGACAGGTCATTGTGAAGTGTACTGGTCTATGCCACTAGTCACATGCTCAAATGCAACCATACTTAAAGGCAAAAGAACACTGAACAATGTATTTAAAATATGTTTGATTCACAATTATGTGAATATGAAAGCACTAACTAGATATATTTTTGTCACACAACTTCATTTTTAGTAACCAAAAACACTATGAGAGTTTGATTCATTCCTGTGAATCAGTTTGTTCAAACCATCTGTCTGTCTTCAAAACAGTGATTCAACTCTTTCCAAAATTTCCAAGGAGATCCCTGAATGGCATTATAGATCATAAGATAGATCGATTGATCAATGGATGGAAAAAAAATTTATTGCCCAGCTAGATTATGTATGGGTTATATTGCAAAAGTAGGATAAAAGTGTAGTACTGCAGGTGCCTCAGGAAGAAAATCTGAGCCAGGAAGTTCAAGTCACTTTCCAAAAATGGGCCCAGAGTTCTTCTTGAAAGACTCTACAAACTAGAGTCTCGCTGTGCTGATTCCCCTGCTGCTTCTTTTGAGAGCTGGCTGCCAGGCATTATGTTAACATGGGAAAAGCCTTGGGTAAATAAACCCACTAGTGCTTTATTTAAGCTGAAAGTCAGCCATGTTGCCGAACAGGTCCCAAAAGGGAGTTCAGGGAGAAGATCAGACAGACAGACAGAGAGAGACAGGACTTAACGCTTCTACTTCCCAAACCTTAAAACGCCACATCTGACCATGATTAACATTAAAATGATAAAACTGAGAACACAATGCATGTTTTGTCAGCTCCTCAAATATTCATCATGTCTGCATTTGTCTAAGGTTTGGACGCTCATGAAAATGGATGAGATATGCCTGGGATGTGCTTGGAAAAACAGAATGACTAATGAAGCGTTGGGCTGAAAGCACCTACCTTGTAACCCGCTTTTGTCCAAAAAATTACTGAGGTTGAATAATGTGTTCCTGGAGGCCAGATATTGTACAAATCTCTGTCAACATGAAGAACAATGAGTTCGGGTTTCAATTTATTCTGAAGTTAGTCACCATGCAAATAAACAGTACTGTCAAAGCCACAAGGGTAAAATTGATTGACTGTGGTATATGTGTGGGTTATACTGTTTTAGCTTAACCAAAACCATGATTAAACACTGCTGAAAATACCAACAGTTAAAGGATTAGTTGAGAAAAAAAAAACATTAATTTGGTTATTTACTCAAGCTTACTTTCTTACATGAAAACAAAAGGTGAATCTTGGCCAATCTTTTCAGTAAAATCAAAAAGAATTGTGAATGGTTGTAAAGCTTGTTCCCACTATAAAACTCAATGCCCCCAGGATTATAAAACGTAAAAAAAAATTTTAAAACAGAGTGGTCAGCATATTCTTAAATGAAAATAAAATGAGTAATGATAAGATGTTATATATATATATATATATATATATATATATATATATATATATATATATAACAGTGCTAACAGTGCAGTTGTTTAGTACAAACAAACAAACAAAAAAACTATTTTGTGATTTTGGAATGATAAGAGATTAAACGTTTTTGGGGTGAACTATTCCTGAGTTCAGTTTGTATGAATTTCTTCAGCCTATAGAGCTCAGGCAGAAAGTGATGAATGTGTACAAGTGTGTGTGAGGGGAAGCGGACCTCATTGCCGTAGACCATAAGGTGGTGTGTGGTGATGAGGGATTTGAACACGACCACCCAGCTGGTGTTGGTGGTGCGCTCGAACAGCGAGTCGGCCAGCTGAGGGATGTTCACATTCATCTCGTTGGTGCAGTGGATCAGATCTGGTGAGAGAGAGTTGAAGGAGGTCAGTGCGTTTATAATTCAAACTGTCAGCACATCACAGCCTTTGTATTTGGGCCATAAATAACTTAAACAGTTTTGGTACGTTAACATATGTTTGAACCCTTACATTCCAGATTTCCTTAAAAGGCTGTCCCAACTAGTTTTCATCTGATGAGTTTTGCAGTGACAGATGATGGTACTGATATAAAGAGAGCATGGTGGTCCAAGGTTAAAATACCCATCTAAAGTCTGGGGTCTGTTTTTTATTCTTTTCCTTTTCAAATTCCATTTATTTTCTGTATTCTGTTTTTTTTGTTGTTTTTGTTTTTAAAGCATGTCTAATTAATTTAAATCATGAAACTTACACAATTTAACAGCAATTTATTGCACATTTTACAAAAAAGAAAAATGTAAGGAATTTTTTTCTCAAATGCAATTTTATTTTTACCGAATTCTGTGTTGTCCATTAATTTCCCTCCTGTGTTTTCCATTAATAATTCCATTCATTAATATATTTCTGTCACAGTTTGTCCAAGTTAAATCAAACTTTGATTTTGATGGGTTGCTGTGAACACCTTTAAGTTTCTGTTTGCATGTGTTATGACGATAGTTTTTCTCAAAAGAAATGGTGAAATACTCATAATGTGACTCTCAGAGCAGTCCCAGAGACTATATTTATGCTTTCATGTACTCCATGTGTGTTCATACTGAGGGAGCAGAGGCTGAAACTAAGTATGTGTGTAGTAAACATGCGGAACATTAAGGATTCGTATCTAAATAGCATTTTTGTGGCTTAATATTCTCAGACACTAGCCCAGATCATGTTTTGATTTAAGTGTACTGACCTACTTTTGATTTGTCAATCCAAAATTTGGCAAAATTAAAGTTCAAAAAGTCTTTCACTGACGGGAGAAAAATGACAATACAATGAATTAAAACATCAGAATTTTATGCAGATTTTAGTCAACCAACTGTGATTCTACCAAATACTGACTAAAAGACATTTATTAAGCGATAGTGTAAAAAAACAAATGATGCTATGTGAAACTTCTGTAACAATCTTGCCAGCTGTTGTCAAAATTATAAAGGTCGGCTAACCTATTTACTGAAAAAAGCTACCGTTTCCAGAGAACCACCTGATGCTGTGGACGCCGTGTGATGCTAAGGTGCCTCTGCTCAGCGCTTTAACATTCAAACAGCACTGACATGGTGCAAGCGAGAGACATGCATTGATATATCCTGTGCTTTATTAGTTCTTTGGCTGGACTTCACAGCCAGCTGTGCTCAGAGAGCGGCAGAGGGATCTCTCAAGGCTTTCTCTACACCACCAACACTGTGAGACTCATTGAGGGCTGCAGCTCATCATGCCATTCATGAAGCCTCCCACAGACAGCGAGGGAGGACGCCGCCACCGCTCTCCGCTGAGAAACGGATCCGAATGGTATTATATCATCGTAAAGTTTTCTGGATTCAAATGATGGAGAAACCACTTCTAGACCTCCTTAAATGGAATGAAAAAGCTACATTCACTCGCTGCAACCCATTTCAAAGACACAAGAGTAATTACAAACTTCCCAACAAACTGCCTCCCAATATTAGTGCATATGCACGACCTTTTGAAGTGGGGATGTGAAAATATGCTGCACAGCGAGCATGGGTGGTCTACAGAAGGCCCTCTCTTTTACAGATAACATCCACCATTTAAACCTGCACAAAGGCTTGGCCATGTGACAACAAAGACTTTTCAGTGGCAACACAAAACCTTGCGCCAAGCATGATGGTGTTGAAAATGCACATGTCCATGGGACAATGTGGAGTCGATGTTTAATGGTGTTCTCGGACAGGTTTAACTAACATGCCCAGATGTAGCCAACAAGCGCATCTGAAGGAAGGAATGAAAGACTCCTTCCCAATCAAGAACCACCCAGTGTGTATTTCTGTCTCCCTGGAGAAACATGATTGATGGTTCAACAGAGTGTACATGCATGTGTATCCAACCATGTGATGGGAAACAAATTAGTTATGTGAACAGCTCTGCCTAAACATCAAACTCTCTGATATTTTACCTAAATGAAGAATCGTGAACTTAGCAAACTTCAAGTAATAAAATATTCATGTTCCTCTGACATTGATGCGCATGATCTGACTGAAATGCCTGCAGGGTAAATTATACAATATTCAAAGTTGTCACACATGCAAAAAAGTGTACTGGCAGAGTTCTGTTCTGACTTAATTTGCTTCTATAACATATGTTGTAGGAATAGGCTGATATTAAAGGGATAGTTGATTAAAAAATGGAAACTGTGATCATTTACACACCCTCTATATATAGTACAGGTCAAAAGTTTGGAGACACTTTCTCATTCAAAGAGTTTTCTTTATTTTCATGACTATGAAACTTGTAGAGTCACACTGAAGGCATCAAGGGCTATTTGACCAAGAAGGAGAGTGATGGGGTGCTGCGCCAGATGACCTGGCCTCCACAGTCACCGGACCTGATCCCAATCGAGATGGTTTAGGGCTGAGCTGGACCACAGACAGAAGGCAAAAGGGCCAACAAGTGCTAAGCATCTCTCGGGGAACTCCTTCAAGACTGTTGGAAGACTATTTCAGGTGACTACCTCTTGAAGCTCATCAAGAGAATGCCAAGAGTGTGCAAAGCAGGAATCAAAGCAAAAGGTGGCTACTTTGAAGAACCTAGAATGAGACATTTTCAGTTGTTTCACACTTTTTTGTTACGTACATAATTACATATATAATTCCACATGTGTTAATTCATAGTTTTGATGCCTTCAGTGTGAATCTACAATTTTCATAGTCATGAAAATAAAGAAAACTCTTTGAATGAGAAGGTGCATCCAAACTTTGGTCTAATTTTACATACAGCAGGCCCTAAAAATGACATGAATATGACAGTGTGCAAACGCATAAAATCAGCATAGTTTGAAATCACAAGTTTAAAGTTGATCACGCGTCTCCAGTGAAGCGGACCTCTCCTCCTGTCCGGATTCAATTAGCACGGATCAACTGTCACGCAGCGCACATGGGATCAGGCAATAAACAAATGCACACTTCACAAGATCTCACGGTTGGATTCGACTAAAGTCCTATTTGCACAGGATTCATATTAGTAAATCATAGGGGTGTACACATATTTGGACCAACATTTTTTTTTTTTTGGTATGGATCTTTTGGTTCAGTACAAATGTGTACCGAACAAATACAGCATTGTTTAAACCACTGCATGAGCGGAAGTTCATTAGAAGCTTCAATATTTATATACTGTTACTTTTGATAAGAAACTAAATCTCAAATCTTGTCATTTTTTCAGGAAATTTTAACCATAATTGCAGTTTTGACACTCCTTGATGTGGTGTGACAGATCGTTGTATAAATGCCTCAGTTTAAAAGGCAGCACGGAGCAAGAGTCAACATTTCAACCATGGAAAAACGCCAATATAACAGCTTATAAACAAAATGTCATAACATTTCATTTACCTCATTCAAGTAGTCAGTGTCCACAGTTCATGACAGAAACTAATTCAACATGAATCCTTTAAAATGCACAGTCATAAAAAAGGCTGATGATGGAGTGTAGACATATAGGTTCCCTGACCCCTGAAGTATATGGCAGGAGGCAACAAGAGACACAGACCAAGAAACAGACAGAAAGTTTTTTTTATTTTTCTTCTCATCACAGCTCTGGTCTGCTTTAGAGACACCTATTTGTGAGGGCAGAGGACAGGAAACCATTAAGTGAATGATTGTTGCAGATTCGAGGGCTTTAGACCGATAGAACACAGCATCCTGCTCTGCATCACATAACGCGGACCACAATGAATATATATTACATGTTAGGACTGTGCAGTTAATTGCATTCGATTGTTATGCGCATCTCATCAGTAAAGCCGGTCTCGTGATTAGTAGTAAATCATCATCACCTGCTTTCAGATTGAGCGGAATTCATAATCGAATGTGATTAATTGCACAGCCCTATTACATATATATTATATTAAATAATAACAAGTAGAGATGTAACGATTAACCGTGAACCAGTCGAAAAATGTATTAAAATATTTGACGATAAAAATCGCGATACAACTGGAGTAGGAGTTTATGTATATATCTCTGAGGGTAAACTATCTTTATAAAAGTTTACTTTGTATTTTCTTTTCACCTTGTCTCTGAACAATGCATATTAGTGTTCATAAGCACAGCTCTGCATTGTTTACAGCGGTAACCCAGGAAACACTGTATCATTGCTGTTCATAAGCGCCTCCTGCTGTCAGAGAGTGAATCTGCATCTCATTCAGCTCATCTGTTGTCTCGTTCAGATATGTTTTAGTATAGTTTTACAAAACTAAAATCAGACCATTCTGTTTTGGCTTCAAATTTTGAAATTATATTTTGGATCATGATTAAAATCAAGTGGTTGCCTCTAATTTTAAAGAGCACAGACAAAGCCTTAGTTTGTTCATATTAAGAGATTATACAACAGACCAAGACATTGTACAATGCTCAGCATAAATAATGCTTAATGTGGCTTAAAGCTGCAGTTGCTAACTTTTGATGCTCTAGCGGTTAAGAGAGAGAGAGAGAGAGAGAGAGAGAGAGAGAGAGAGAGAGAGAGAGAGAGACAGACAGAGAGAGAGAAGGAGAGAGAGCGAGAGAAGGAGAATGAAGGAGACAGCTGCACAGAAATCAGGGAAGCATGCCACAAACTCAAAAAAAAAAAAAAAAAAGTTGTAAACTTGGGAATGAAAACTAATAAAAAAACACACACACACACACACATACATATATATATATATATATATATATATATATATATATATATATATATATATATATATATACACAAAAATAAATAAAATAGTATTCAGGAAGTCAATTCTGTCAAGCATAGCATTGTTTCCCCTCAAAAATGAGCAGCTGTTAAAGGTCAATGATTAATTAAAAAATTTAATAAAATTTAAATTAGCAAATAGGAAGTCAGGCATGTAATAATGTCATCACAAATGGAAAGAACAGCTGCTCAGTGACAAATAAGAAATTATTCTGAACATCCTACAGTTAAACTTCATCGCTGGGCTCATCTTAATCATTCTTACTGGAGGCATTTTATCAATAGTTTTCTCAAAGATTCTCATTAACAAAATAATAGTGAGTTAATACCTCAGACTAGCAAGTGCATTCAAACAAGTATCCTCGAGGTAACTTTTTCATTCTGAAATAACATCTTATTATAAGATGTATGAGGAAGCAGATCTACTACAGTCATTAGCTAATCCTACATAAATTAAAATAAAAAAAGATACATGAATACATTTATTATAGAGAGGAACCAAACAACAACAACAACGTCAGGCAAGCAGTTTATATAAAGTTTTTGTTTTGTTTTTTTGTAAACTCTGAATCACTTGGACTGCTTCCCCACTGGACTTTTCCATATTTAGACAGTGACGTTCAGAATGAAGCAGCATGTTCTGAGAACAAACTCCACTGATTTTTGACTCATGAATTTCCCCTCTTGCAGATCTATCTTGATGGAAGAGTCACTGCGCTCTGCTATCTGCAGACATCTCCCATTTAATCAGCTCCCAGCATTTTTCTGATTTCTGGAACAACTTCCTGTTGGCCGTTTAGATTTCAAATAGTTGGCGAACTACAAGAATGCAGGAAGTATCTTGAACTGGTCAGCTGGGTTCATCCAGGACAAGACACTTTACAGTCTCGACTGTGAGTTTGGGAGGGTCTGGAATCAGAAATGCTCAACTCCCTGTTCGAACTCCTAGCACAAAACATTTGCAAAAACTAAGAGTCAGCTTGCTATGGGGATCACAGCTACGCTTTAAGGTCTGCATGATATAAAAAAATTTCGCCATGTATTTTCTAAATGGATGATACAGTATTATTTTAGTATTATTTATATAATATTATTTCCCATTTTAACTTATCTAAAAAAATAAATAAAAAAAAAATCAATGTTGCCTGGTAATATTTTATTTCAGTTAACTTTTTTTTTACTATGGTTTAAGCTTTAGTTAACTAAAATAACTCTTATTCGGAATAATTAATCCGTGCATTACACTTTTTCCCAATGTATTGTTCAATTTGAAGGTCACTCAATATTTTTCTGATCTCTATTTTAAGATAAAAATGTTTTTAAAAAAGGTTTTACCATGCAAACTATGTGCAGCAAGAGGCACAGCATTGTCAGTTAACACTGCCCTCACGAATTCCTACTAGTAGTAGTTTAGACAAAAGGAAGGGCATCCAGCGTGAAACATGTGCCAAATCGGTTGTGCAGATCACTCTGCTGTGGCAACCCCTGATAAAAGGGAGCAACCCAAAGGAAGAGAGAGAGTAGTTTAGACAAAACTTATCCTGTAACTGCTTTGAAATACATGATGAGTGCAGCCAGCCCCTGCTGGTTTTTTTCTGCGTCGTCATCACTCAAAAAGCAGTAAGGACGGCGTCACAACCTATCCCTCTCTGATGTATTTGGGTTGGTGTGACTAGTTACATAATATCTGATCACTTAAAGCCGATGAGTTAAACAGGCACTTTGCTAATGGCATACTGGGTCAATAATTTAGGAAATGGAAAATGAAGAAAGTCAACTACAAACGCTTTAAAGCCGGGCTTGATTAGGGGGTTCAAACAGTGACTCTAAAAGCAGTACGGTGTCCATTCACACACAGCAGGGCAGCGAGTCAGCACTCTTTCTGACTGACCGTCATTTGATGCCTCTCAGGTCACACGCTACATTTCTACACAGGTACAGACACACACACATTGGTATGACCGACTTACAGCAGATCTCTGCCAGAGTGATCCGACACCATAAAACAGCACAGAGGGGTCCCTTTGTTGGAGCAGATGACATTTTATGGCTGTTGTAACTACACCGAAGGGATGAAAGCTCTACAGTCAATGCTCCGTAAGCTTTTCCACCCTATAACCTGGTGCTTGATGCTTTCAAGTTGACATTTTCATGACCGCAATCTCAAAATTGAGCTAAGAAGTGTGTATTTGCAAATACGGATACAAAACAGTGGGAACACCAATCAAGATGAGAGCACTTTAATCTACGATTACAACAAACGACTGATCCGATTTCCGCCGACTGTCCAGTGGTTCATCAAAAAGGATGCATTTCACGTCCTGAAAACGTTTTATTTATTTTTTATTACACACTGAACCACCCATCAGGTACGCTGCGGAATAAACATTATATAATCTGGAACATTCTTGTACATACTGCCTGGAAGACCTCTGCAGTTATAGGAAATCAAGCTATCTGACGGAAAACGTATAATGAGTTAATTCAATTCATGCTCTAAATTTGCTAGGAGCGGCTGTCTATCTCAAAACAATAAAGATAAGTGTGTGTGTGTGTGTGTGTGTGTGTGTGTGTGTGTGTGTGTATACGGTCTCGGACACATTCTAGGAAGCATCTATCATGTTGCAGAACTGACTCATATGAATGAGTGCCCAGAATAAGCCTTGATCCCATTGAACATGCATACACAGCACTGGGGCACGGAAGGCCAACAAACATGACTTCAACAAGCCATGGAAATACAATGTTGATGTTTGGTGGTGTGTATGTGTGTGAGATATCAACTTCCAATAAACTCAACAACTACCCATCCAATCTCTGGTGGTGAATTCACCAGTTTACTTGCACTAAACCATGATCAACACACACAAGGTTGTTTACACCCCATATTTACATCCATAGGCCATTATTTAGGAGGGTCAGTAAAATTAGCATCCACTGTAATGATAAAAGAAAAAAGAAAAAACTATACTTGCTGTGGAAGCTCTATCGTACTTGCTTGCTATACACGAGAATCAATGAAGTTCATTCTCACATGCTTGTTCAGAAAATATCTAATAAGGTGTTCCAAAGAAGAGCAGACATCATAAATGTTTGGAATGACATGTGGGCAAGAAACTGGTGACAGAACTTTCATTTTTGTGTTAACTATCCCTTTAAGTTTGCAAATTTTATTATGGGTGGGACCAGCTGTTTTTCCAACCAAAAAAAGATGGAGGGATTTTTCCATTTATTTTTAAATGGTATTCAATTTTGTTTAGAAATGCTAGCAGAGAAAAAATTACACACTGGACCAATGTGAAGCATCATTACATTTATCAAATCTTGAGCACTATAGTGAGTGAGTGCTTTGAGTCTGAATTTCCTTATATGCTGCAGAACACACTCAAGCTCTCCAGACTAATAATGGCAGACATTATGGAACATAAGCAAACATCCATATATGGACATAAAAGGATGTTTAAGACACCTGCTGATCCAGAGCAACCCTTTGCAACAGCGAAGACAAGCTGGTCTTAAATTAGTGAGCTCAGATTTGGTGTAGTGCAACTCCTACTGACCAAAGACTTGAAATTAGAAAATGAATTTTATTCATCAGACTTTATATTAAAAAAAAAAAAAAATTAAAAAAAAAAGTATTTTCTCTTTATTTTCCTGTTTAAAAGTTTAGAGAGAAAGTACAAAAAAAAATGTTGTGACTAAAATATAGCAGCATTAATTATTACAATGTTCTTGTTTTTCCTAAACTAAAACAAAGCAGAATGGAAACAATTGGAGGACATTTTTCCAGGGATAAAGGTAGTTCAAGAGGAATGTTCTCCCTTCCCCGGAAACCTAGCCCAAATCAAAGAGGCTGGGGGACGGAGCCGGAGCCTTATCTAATGTTTAAATCAAACAGAAGGAGAGCGAGACACACTGCTATTTCTGTCCCAAAGGAAACTCCATGCACAGAACGCACTGCTGCCCTGAAATACCTACAAGACCTCTTCACACACTCTCTCCAAGCTACGAGAACCAACCTGAGGGTGCTGGACTACTGTGAAATGTTCTGGACGCGATAATCAAGAAGAACTTTACATAAGCCCATACTCTTGAGGGAAGAAGGCAATTACATCTGACGTCCACTCAGTTCAGACCTCCTATCTTCTCCTTCATAAGCCGTCTGTCAGCACAAATGCCACTCTGTATTGTCAAGACCCAGCTAAAAATAGTCTCACTAGAGGAAATTAGCACTGTAGGGTGGGAAAAAAATGTAAACCATATGCAAAGTCGCCAGTATGGGACAAAAGGCTTCATATGCCAGTGCCACAGGCCTTGATTAGACTCAAATGATGGCGCCACATCTATTGACATTTATGCAAAAACACAAACACAGATCCACAAAGGTCAAAAAAAAGAACTGTACTACAAGAATGAGTTTGCAAACATGATCCTTGCAAAACTGACAAATGAACAAACTGCAGTTGATTCATTGCTGAATAAAGTTTGAGTTAATCAAGGGCTTCAGATCTCACTAAACGAACAAACATTCACACTATTCTTGAAGATCTGATGAGGTCAGGATGGAGCCTAAATGAGGCCAGTGTGGTGCTCCCTTAGAATTATAAGAAACCCTGGGAGCTGTCCGCACCCTACCACCTGTGGGAGACTGAGAACATCTCACTCACAGAAGACCAAGCTTATAACAAGCAATAAATAAGACATCTTAGTGAAGTTAAAAGTTAACTTGACAGAACAGTCTCATGCGTTCACCTGCTGACAGGATTGTGCCAATTACAGCACTGTCCTCTATAAACACCTGCCACAGTATATAGTAAAGTGAATGTTACATAACTTTTAACAGTCAGCATGTTCTTCACTTTACTTGTAAAATCAAATACAACTAAAGAACTGAATAACTCTAGGGTTAGTAGTGCCAATGAATTTTAATAAGACTCCATGTTGTCAGGACTAATGTAGACACTTCTGTGAAATATGTATTGATTACATTTAAGTTCTACATATTTTTTTAAGGGGTCATATGATGCTTTTTTTAAAGATCATTATTTCATGTATTTGGTGTAACAGAATATGTTGGCACGCTTTAATGACTAAAAAAAACACATTTTCAAATACTGTCCATTATTGTAGGTCCTATATGCCATGCCTCTCTCAAACGCGTTTTTTTCTACAAACTCCCTCCTTCCGATAAACACAGTCTGCTCTGATTGGCCAACTGACCCAGTGCACTGTGATTGGCCAAACACAGTAAGCACTCGTCGTAAATCTAATGCCCCTTTTCCATAATCGCATTGCTTCATCTTTCAAATTAAATGTAAAGACAGTTAATAATGTCCTTAGTTTTACCATTAATTCAAGCTGAAAGGGGAACAGAGTGACGTGACAGACAGTGATGAAGCTCGTATGTGTTTGCAGTACACAAGCCACGGACGGTTAAGACCGCTGACTCCCCGGTGTCACCCTGTCTCTCTCTCACACACACATGTACACAGACACACACACACACACACAGACACACACACACACACACACACACACACACACACACACACACACACACACACACACACGGCATTATGCAAATGTTTTCACATAGTGATGTAGACATGTGGGGGCATGTTTGAATGAGAAGTTTTAAAAGGGGGCGTGGCAGTCTTATATTTTATAAAGAATATCTCTTTGGATTTGAGACTCAAGTCTTTACAACTTCACAGATCTTCTTTATGCATCAACAGCTTGTAACACTCCAAAGAGAAAGAAAAAATAAAAATAAAAAATAAAAAAAATCATATGACTCCTTTAATACAAAAATGCCTAAGTAGCTCTTTTCCGCGTAATGAAAGTGGATGGTGACTACAGTTTTCAAGAACCAAATGGGCACTATAAAATACAATAAAACATTAGAAAATAATTCACACACACCTTGCACTATATTTCCCATGCCTTTAAAGTCACTAGATATCTTTGTGTGAAAGTGAAATTTCAGTTGTTAATCACAGTAAACTGTGCTTGACCACAGTGACAATTTTCATTTTGTTAACTATTCCTTTGAAAAATATAAATTAGTCATATGGTAATAAAACTTGCTTTTTGTTTTGAAACTTCAAAAAGACAGAAAACGGGCATGTTTGTTTGCAATCGGATTTCACAGTGAATCCATTCGACTCGACCTGCAATCGTGCTGCTCAAACAGCAGATGGGTTCATTTTAAAATGTGGTTAATTATTAGTTAGCAAGTTAAATCATTAAATACACTGCACTGTACTCATGCTATCTCAAAACTCAATGCATAGGGGAAACAAATGACTGGTGTCAACATCAGCAAAGGTCGCTGAAGGAACCTGGTTAAATAACACGAACAGTACTGATTGTGAATCTTTTTCTAGGCCTCGAGCCCAGATCCTCTCGTTCCCAGGGCGACGCGTGACTGACGTAACTTTCAGCCGCGGGTCCGAGAAAAGATAGTACAAAATCCCATGACACTTACAGTCCAAATGCTTCTTCTTTGGCCCCATGACTTCGTGCGTGGTCGCCTTGCACACCGTCTTGGACACCGCCGAACCGGTAACACTGTGTTGCGCTGCCGCTATCCGGTCTGTTATGCTCTGTCCAGACATCCTCGCAGTTTTAAACAAACAGAAAGATGGGGTAAAGGGGAAAAAAAGAGGGGGAAATATCTGCCCGGGCTGTTAAATCCAACGGCAATGCTGTAGTCCCTGGGTTGTGCACTGTTCCGCCACCTGATAGGGGTTAGAAAGAGAGAAAAGAAATTATATAACAAGTAAGACGCATCCGCCGCTTTAAAGAGTCCAAATGAAGTTTGCTCTGTATGTATGCCGTCAGCTGACATTTACGTACCAAACGTTTCCTCTTCTATTAACAGCAGCGTCCTCTCTCTCTCTCTCTCTCTCTCTCTCAACCCCTCTGTCACGCACTCTCCTCTCCGTCTCTCCCTCTGCCTCTCTCTTAACTCCCCCTTTTCCTCCTCAGTGGCTCGCCTCTCGGATCTCGCCTCCCCCTGCTGGGTTAAAGTCTCGTAGGAAATGGCGGTTCTGTTTCCTCTTTTCAGAGGATCCTCCCAAGGTTTATATGGATGTTGGATGGTTGTGGTCAAATGACGACATTTTGGCTCTGAACATTCGTGCCACATATGAAATTAGGATTTCTGTTTGGATTGTGAGCCAAAATGGCGACTCGAGGTGGCTAGTTTCTGTGTATTATGGTTCACGTGACGGAATTTGTCCAACCAAACTCATGGTTTCACATGTGGTACTTTTACAACATCATCTATTTAGATACGTGTCACTGATTAAATATGTATTTATGTCACAGTTTACAAAATAATGGAATATATAATTGCTATAAAAGTTGTGTTTGTGTGTGTGTGTGTGTTTGTGAGAGAGTTTTTTTTAATACAATATAAACACGTAGAACGTGTTTGAGCATTCAGTATGGTAAAATGTCACAATAACACGAAAACGTCGAAAATGTAATCTATTATAAAAGTTGAGAAAGAAATAATTTCCCAGTTTTGTCTTTATTACTTAAAAAAACTATGATTTCATTATTTATGATTCTTTTAGCTTCCCATTGATTAACTGAATAACTTCGGAGAAAGAAAATCAAAATAAAATAGTTTCTTTAATTTTCCTCAGTGCAAGAATTATTTAATATTTCCTTACAAAATACATAGAAAGGGAGACATCTAGTGGGGAAAAATGCAATTACAGAAAGCATTAAAAATGTTGTGTCGATAAATCCTGGGGGCTGTTCTTCGTAGCTTATTACTACATCCGAGATGAAATGTCACATCCAAGATGAATTTATCTAACTAATCAGGATCTGGCTAATTCGGTTCTTCAAACGCACCTGTTGTTGATGATTATCAAGTTATCTGAGGTATTTGCGCGTTCATGGGTTGGTTTAAAATGGGCTATGTATCGCTATGTTTTTATACAGTCTATGATCGATACTCGAAACCATAATCAGCAATGCAGCGATTGGCTGGTGGCGGCAACGTAATGATATCATCAAGTTAAAAAAGACACCTGACGAAAAACTTGACACATTTCTTAACTTTTGTAAGAAAACAGCCAAGCCAACAAAACTACATAAATGTTATTCTAAATTAAATGCCAACTGTTTTTTTTTTTTTTTTTTACACGATTCCCAATTATTTAGATTCGAGATTTATAATATTTGTACAGTCTTCACATTTTTATTCCAATGTAGTAATTAGCTATTCATTTAATTTTATATTTGGACAGATTTGTTACCTGGCAGCATTAATGAAAGTCACTTAGGGATCAAGACACTGATCTATATAATATAACATTGTTCTATATTATAGATCAGTGGGTCAAGATCATGTTACTGTATATGCATCTCCTGCGCTCCATCAAGCCTCTCCCATAATAGCCGTCATAATGAGTTAAGGACCACGATATAAACATGTTATATTTATATTAATTTTTAAATGATTGTTATTTTAAATGATTGTCCCTGTATCGGAAGGATAATCTACTAATAAAGTAGCGGTGGCAGCGGACATCTTTTAAGTATCAGTTCTGGTTTAAAAGATGCGATCTAATCCTGTTTACATGAAATAGCCTAAGACAGACAGACAGACAGACAGACAGACAGACAGACAGACAGACAGACAGACAGACAGACAGACAGACAGACAGACAGACAGACAGACAGATAGATAGATAGATAGATAGATAGATAGATAGATAGATAGATAGATAGATAGATAGATAGGATGTTGATATATGTTGTTAAGCATGACTATATTTAGCTCACTGGTGCAATTAGATGGAACTCAAGCTGAGGAGCAGAGAGGGAGTGGCTATCAGAGATTGAATGTCCAGGAGATCAGCCACCAAGGCACAATGCCAGAGCACTGATCAGTTTCAGGACGAGGCTCATTTGTGTTAAATGGGCCGAGCAGATTGATTTAGGCCTAAAGCAACAGTCGGCGTCGCACAGGTGGCACCAGTGCTCCTCGTGTTGCAGTCTTATCGGTAGGGGGAGATATGCACATGCGAGTCTCTGTGTCCTTGCTCACAAACTTTCAAGAGCATCTTGACAACATCCATTTGAGAGACCGCAGGTGCATGTCAGCTCTTTCTATTAACAACAAATTTTCTACCAGAAGACTGAAAAATATTTCGAGAGGTTGTTTAACTTCCAGGATCCTTCGATAATTTGGGTTATACTCACCACATGTTATCTTTCATGAGACTTTGGCATGTAAAATGATTATATCTTTTATTTTTCAAAGCAATAAGGGCTGGCTAGTAACTTCTTATAAGTAATAATCTGGATTACATAATCAGATTTTTGTAATTCGATTCAATTACATTTTAAAATACTTGTACTCTGACTAAAATTACTTTTTTATGGATCACATGATTACATATTATTCACACAATAGCAATAATTTATTCATAATTTTTCTTTTTCATCTTTTAAATGTTCCTTTTTTAAAATCGCCTGCCGTTTATACACTCAGAAAGTCTTCCAGTTTTGTGGACATTCAGGTGCTACACAGCATTTGATTTTGAATGATTTTTACAAAAATCGTTTGTTTTAACATTGCATCAATTAATGATGAACAATACTGTTTATTTGAATTATTACTTAGTATTTAACCATCTATTACAATGTCTCTGAGAGGCCTTTGTCTTTCAAACTTATTAAAATGCACAAATTCACATTATTTCTTATGTACATGTAATACAGGGATTCCCAAACTTTTTTGTCATCTGAACATCTTTCTCCTAATATATTCACTTGAAGTGCCCCTGAGATTTTAAAATAAATATTTAATAATTAAGTGTCACATTTGCATGTTCACAGTTGTCTGACATTAGTTAATAGTCACATGACAAGCAGGTAAACAAATAAAATAATTCATTTTTTAGGAAGTGTTTTATTTAGATTTATGTTATTTAAAACAATTACATTTTAAATTTGTAAAATTACAAACTGGAAACACTGATGTAATGTTATGTTTAATGCATTTTATGTTGTTAATTTCAACTAATGTAAAATATTTTCTTACTCAATGTGATAAACAAGTTAGGTCAAGTAATCTAAAAGTACTCAAAAAGTAGTCTGATTATATTTCCTGAAATGTATAATGTAATGGATTACTATATGCTAAAATTTTTGTCATGTAATTTGGAATCAGTAACAGATTACAATTTGTAAGTAATCTCCAGCTCTGTAAGCAATACAATAAATATTTATAATAATGGTATGGATGATTATTTATTATTTACTGTTGTTGTTGTTGCTGTAGCACTTTAGTTTTTTCGATCATTTCCTGCATTCAAATCCTGACACACTGATGTTTTGTATGCTGTGTTATATGCATCTCTGACAAGGTCTGTGTCTGTCAGAAGAGAGCTGGTTATAGATATGGCTCATAATGAAAAGGTGTGTGTCCCTCAGGTCTGAACACAACATGGCTTGTATTTCACACATAAACAATAAGGCATCCTGTGATTTCTGCCACCTGGGACCAGAAACACAGCTTTTCTGTCTAAATCCGCACAGCTCTCTCACATGCACAATAGTTTCCTCAAACGCTGTCCAGAAATATTTCAGCTCTATAATCTATTTCCCGGATCAGTGTGTTTTTTTACACCATAGGTCCAAAATGATAAAATAATCAATCAATTAATCAGTTAATTATGTTTATTACTATTTTTTATTTATTCTGGCTTTAAAAAAATTATTCAAGCATTTTTAAGTTTCAAGTATCCTCTACCAATTATTACACTCAATTTCACCAAAATTATTCAAATAGCTTAAGTTATTTTTATTAAAAACATCTGAATTTCTAATATGGATATTTTAAGTAACAGATTTACTTTAAAAAAAAAAAAGGGTCACAAAATGGGTCATTAAAAGGGTGTGCGGAGAAAAGTGATATAAATGTCAGATACGCGACATGGATATGTTATTTTTATTTTTTATTTTTTTTATAGCATGTGATATGACCCCATTCACCAGCAGCTATAACTGTTTTTGTGTTGGATGAGGGCCTATATAGATGTCAAGTGGTGTTCCCTTTGCTGACAGCAAAACAGTTAGGAGGTAACTAAATTGGCTTCTGTGACAATACAATACAATCTATAAAAGAAAAAAGGCATTTTCGTCTGTGCTGTACCCGACACAGGGCCAAACACTTGTCATTGACAGACTTTCCTACTCCCTTCCCCTTTCTTTTTCACACTCTATCTCTCGATCGCCACACAGCTGACTTGTTTCCATATTAGAAGTATTATAAAATATGGTGAAAATATTCAAGCTGTTATCAGTCCTAAATGTTGGTATTTCAGACCCATCTGTATTAAAATGATATTTCGTCTGCTCATAATGATTTATAGAACTTGACTTTGAGTCAGTCCCAACAAAGTCTTTCTAATCTCGACTGAATTGCAACATTAACATCCAATTAGTGGGCTAAAATCATTCCAGTTAGTTTTCAAATCAAATTTACATCATAAGGAGTATAAATCGACTGTGCCTCTAGTTAAAAACCCTTATGAATAAACATGGCATGATTAAATAACAAAGCAAGCAGATTCTTTGAGAGAGACAGAGGCAATTAGCCAACTTTTTTGGCACTTCAAAAAGGCCAACGAAAGTGTATTCCCTTGTTTGAAATTCCTCTTTGCTTCTCTCTCAGCAGGCTAGACGTATCCTATCCACCGGATAGCCATGACAACCAGAGACAGATTGCTCATCGTTCCTAACTCCTTACAGGCTGCAGTGATTGATGCACTGGACCTGACACCTGCTTGCCCGCCAGCTGATGGCATTTCACACGGCTAGTAGAAAAACAGTAATTACTTGTACCCTGTATAAAAAAAAAAAACAAACAAAAAAACATTTATTTTTCCTGAAACCATAAACTGATTTGTGATACAAGATATGCAGATATTTTTTTGCTAAAACAAGGTCAAGATTATTGTTGGTTAGACTAAAGACTTTAAGAAAGGTTAGATATGTCATTGTCATCACTATTATTGTCAGTTTTATATTGTATTACTGAGTTTCTCACCATAACATCCTGACCCACATTATTCATTTGCACTTTGAATAAAGGCATCAGATAAATAAAGAGACAAGAAAATGAGGCACCACCAAATGCCAGGCAAATAAAAACAGATACTGCCTTTGTGTTGCGATAAGCACTTAATGTGCTCGTAAACACCATTGCTGCTGGTGGGTTTGATTTTAGAAGTTCAGATGTGAGCCGAGACCATTTCATTGTTTAAATTGAGCCCAAAACACATTTGTAACTATAAAACCAGCCTGTGATTGTTCCAAACCCAGTATTTGAGTAATGAACTGCTCACTCAGAAACATTTATACAAGGTTTTAAAGCCCTAAATCGGCCAAGTGCACAGTTTTCCAAATATAAAATAAAATACAATAAAACAACAAATGCTTATATTTTTGTATGGCTGAAAGCTTCCGAAATGCCGCTTAAACCCATTATTGTGAATAACTAACTAAAGAACATTTAAACAAGGTTTTAAAAGAACTCAACTGTCCAAGGACATATGAAATGAAATGAAATTTTTGTGCATGGCTCAAAACGTAAAATGTTTTTTTTTTTTTAATAATAATGGAATCCAAAAATCAGTTTAATGTTATTATTTTTTTTTTTCTCAAATACTATTCCAGAGTGTACATGTACTAACACGAGGAGATCTTGAAAGTAATAGTTATGCTTGCCCTGATATCCTGCCAAGGTGAATGAGATTGTGTCACACTGATAAACAAAATTATAGCCTGCCATATAGAGACATTCATGTGTGAAAAATTAAAGAATGACATTAGCTAGAAGCGCATAAATAGAGATACTTATTGTAAGTACTGCATGCCCCAATATAGACCAACAGCTCCATTTTACCCACAATACCTTCCATCTGAAGAAAGTCCAAGTCCAAGACCTACTGAATCCAGCCGAAGGTGCTCAAAGCTTCATCTCATGTGTGTCTTTGTAGCAGAACCCAGCTGGATTTAGGATTTCGGCAGTTTGGGGTGGTATTACATAGTTTTAAAACTCCTCATTCTCTGGATTTCTTGCATTTTGCACTGATTGACAAGTGACTTTTGGGTGATGTATTGCAGTTGGAGCTGGCCAGCAGCCCGGATGCCTTGAGCTTTGATTAATCAGGTAGGAACGGACAATGAAATCATTCAAATTTCCCCTTTTGCTGCAAGGATGGAGCATGGAGACATTAAGGCAATTAATCGTGCAGATTAAAGTTATTTTAAAAATAATGATGTACAAATGGCAGCTAATTTGATGAAATATTAGTCTGCTATGAATTTGGAGAGGTTTAAACAAGCATCCATCACTAGAAGTATGGCGATAATAGAGATAATAAGAGATTAGAAATGGCATTTATTCACAGATGAAACCGTTTTTGTAATGTAGATTCTCATGTACTTTAGCTGATAATCACAAGGAGGTGTTGCACGGCCAAGAGCGGCAATCGGAAAGGGGGGTCACGGCCAGACAGGTGGGATACCATCATGGGAGGCGGCTGGGGATGTGCTGACTGAGCCAGGCCAAACAAAGCATCTAAAGCGTCCAGACAATCCTGGTCCCGACCCAGACCGTCCTGGCACACAGAAAGGCCAGCTCAGTCAGTGACGAGCCCAGTCCAGGAGCCGATGAAAAGATAATTCCCCCCTCGCAGACCACATGCGGCGTGGGGCCACTTGTGAGCGCTGACAAAGCAAGATCAAGCAGAAAGGATATGAGTGGGAAACTTCAAAACCTGCTCATGTTTCTGGGCCCGTGAAAGGATTTGTATAACACATTCACTTTTGATGGACTTTCCCATGTTCCCCCAGACAGCTCTGTTGCTGCCGACGCGTCCAAATAATGAATCTCTTATGCTACTTTTTTTTCCTCCGAGCAAGGCCGTGTTTCTAGTGGTTTTGCTGGGATGCTGGGCGATCCAGTCAGTCTTGCGTCGCAGCAGAGAACAGATGGAGTACCGCTGATTCAACAGCTGCCAGGGAAACAGGTGAGTCTTCTGAAATGGAGCTAGGGATATTAGAGCAGACGGAGGGCAAGAGAGGACGAGTTTAGGGTGCAGCATGCAGAACTCTGTGTAAAAGCATCATACTTACAAATACCTACAAGAAGTGAACGGATTGGATAGATTTGTAGCTTTTTCAATATATAAATGGAGGATGCTTTGATCACAGACTTAATGGCACTTCAGATCAATTTATGCTCAATACTAGTTTCAAATTTAACTGAAGCACCAACAAAAGTATCGCATTTCTCCTTTTCTGTCTTTTTCTTCCGACTTAATCGCATGATTACAGAACAATAGAGCGGAATTATCTTTTGAAGTGAGTGTAATCATGCATTTCTTCTCTCGTTTCAGAAAAAGAAGCATTTCTGATGAATCCAAGGAAATTGCTCATACATTGTCTCCCTCAGGCACTGAAATGGAACGTTTGTGTGTGATTCTTTTGCTTGCATGGAAAACGTTCATAGTGGATGCGCAATTCAATGGGTTCAACTGTGACGCCAACTTCCACAGCCGCTTCCCCGGTGAATGAGCACTTGCTTTTTTGGGCGAGCATTTAATCAATGACGCGTAATTAATGATATATTATTCCCTCTCAACAGCCGAGCGGGACATCAGCGTGTATTGTGGAGTGCAAACCATAACGCTGAAGATTAATTTTTGTCCGGTGCTTTTTTCTGGCTACACCGACACTGACCTTGCATTGAACGGGCATCACGGCGATGCCCACTGCCGAGGGTTCATCAACAACAACACGTTCCCAACAGTCGTGCTGTTCAGCATCAGTCTCAGCACGCTGGAGGCTTGCGGAAACTCACTTGTGGTAAGAAACCGGTTTTCGCCATTTTTAAGGGCCTGCATAGAGGGCACTGACCCATGACAGAATAATTTACTTACATTAGCCCTCAAATGGCCCAGAACTTTAATTTCAGGTTCGGTCGTTAGTAAGAAAAACACATTTGTTACAGTAAATGCTAAACTACAGCTTGTGTTTGAAGAGACAGTATACTCTATGACAATTTGCCTGTAATAAATGAAGAACATCTGCAGGTGAGGTGGATTTAGCTTCGGCTGGATGACAGCAGAGATCCGGCATTGATAAAAGAGCTGAAGATTAGAGAGGTGAAGGTACATTAGTTTTAGGAAGAGCAATCACACCTTAGTTCCTTTGTGTCTGTAGGTCTCCACGGCTCAGGGGCCCAACGCCTATGGGAATCTCTCCTTGGTCCAAATTGGGAATATAGCAGGATACATTGACACTCCGGATCCCCCGACGGTCATCAGCTACCTACCTGGACTTCTTTACAAGTTCAGTTGTAGTTACCCTCTGGAATACCTGGTCAACAACACACAGCTTGCTTCGTAAGTCGACTTCATCACTGTTATATTGCATTGCATTTCAATCCAATGCATTATTGTGCCCTTTTTTAATTCATGCTAAATTTTTTCACAGTATTTCGATGGAAGATAAAACAGTCCCAAATGGTCTGTTGTAAAATGTTTAGCACTTATTGTTAAGCTTTAACGAGCTAAATTGTGAGGCATAATTAAATTAGTATGCACAACGAATATGTTGTAAAACCTAATGCACGGCTGATTACAAGGACATCAGATAGTAAATCAGGAAAAACTATTACACAAGTTTTCCTTTCAGACGTTAATTGGCCTGAAAAATATATTTATCATGTTTTAATAGCTTCTTTTGTTCGCAGGTCGGCTGCAGCTATATCAGTGAAGGACAGTAATGGCACGTTTGTGAGCACGCTGAATTTACTTCTATACAACGTGAGTATATGTAGAACATCAGCACCGTTTCTAATTAAGTATTTGTTTAGTTCTATATAAATAGACATTTTTTTTTTCTATTTTGCTTGTTTCTAATACAGGCTTCTTAAGTTTTATTCTTAATTT
Organism: Carassius auratus; assembly: GCF_003368295.1. NCBI lineage: Eukaryota > Metazoa > Chordata > Actinopteri > Cypriniformes > Cyprinidae > Carassius > Carassius auratus. Next base: position 451,455 of record NW_020524576.1, read on the forward strand.
TTATTATATAATATAATATATATATATATATATATATATATATATATATATATATATATATATATATATATATATATCTATATCTATATCTATATCTATATATATATATATATATATATATATATATATATATATATATATATATATATATTATAGTGTATATATAATGTTATTTTGCTATACTTATAAGAATGCATTTAAAATAAGAATATATTTAATAACTTTATTGTGTGTGTGTGTAAATCATTAGATTTTTTTTTATAAATATAAGATATAAAAAATATATTTTAAGCAAATTTTTTTTTTTTTTTTTGAGCACATGTGTGTGGAATCCTTACCTGTGGTGTTCAATATTTAAGGATTCCTCATACGTCCATCATCTTGCCATCCCAGTATCTGGACTTACTCTGAAGACGCGAGTGTTTGCTGCAGTAAAAGCCACCAACCTAGACAGGAGGTAAACTACATATACACAAACATATCTTGGAAAAGTATCTCGCAAGGAGGCCCAAATGCAAGACATAATGCAGATATGAAACTGAAACAGTCTAAATGGTTAATTAACCATGAAATCTGATGGAGGTCAAATGTAAATTCAGACAGACACATGGTCTTTGGACTGTGTCAATGCTTTGTTAAAGCACTCTAAATGACCTCCTCTCTTATGTCTGATAAATACAAAACTGGTTTAGCCCATTAAAGGAAGAATGCTGCGTGACTCAATGCCGGCCTTGTTTAAGGTCAGCAATGGGCGCCACTAAAGTGGATGGCAAAGATTATTATGGGCCTTGACTAGAGACAAGACACATGACTTCTATAAGAAATAACAGTGGCTTGCTCCTATAGGGCCATTTTGTATCCAGTCTCCCACGTTTCAGTAACTTATTCACGCATATCACTCCCCACAGGTGGAATGTTTTGATGGACTACTGTTACACAACTCCATCTGGGAATCCTAATGATGGGCTCCGATACGACCTTTTCTTTGGGTAACTCCATGTTTTGTGCAGATATGAAGATTTGCTTGCATGTGGTATATAACCAGAACTGAGGCTGAATGCTAAGTGCATCTTGTCTGTGTTTCAGCAGATGTGATAAGGACCAGCAGACAACAGTGTTTGAGAATGGGAAGAGCCAGATGGGCCGCTTCTCTTTCGAGGTGTTTCGCTTTGTCAAGCACAAGAACCAGAAAATGTCCACTGTCTTTCTGCACTGCGTGACCAAGCTGTGTCGCTCTGATGACTGTCCCCTGCTCTTTCCTGTAAGGATGGCTGTTTGAAATAGTGAAACCATAGTGAAACCATAGTGAAAGCGTGTCAACATGTCTAGGTCATACTTCATCCTAAAATCCTAAGAAAGAAATAAGATAATATATTTTTCTCAAATAAAATGATTTTACACTGTGACAATATTTTTTAACTGATGCAATTTGTTATTATCATTATTATAAGTACTACTACTTCTACTACCAGGGAAGGTTATTTATTAATAAAGTTTCAATTTTTCAATTTTATTTTTTGTAATCTTATTCTTACCATTTATGTGTTTAAATCCAGTGAAAATCCAGTGTCTAAATACTGTCTAAATACAGTAAAACAATAATATTGTGAATTATATAGGCAATATATATATATATATATATATATATATATATATATGTGTGTGTGTGTGTGTGTGTGTGTGTGTGTGTGTGCATAATTTAATCCTATGATGGCAAAGTGAATTTATCGGTGTCTTCTGTGTCACACGATCCTTCAGAAGTTTTTCTAATCAGATGATTTGATGATCAAAAATATTTATCATTCTTATCAGTTTTTTGCTGCTCAGTATTTTTGAGGAAATCATGAAAATTTTATTTTTATTTATAAAATCGTTTTATCTATTTACGGTACTTTTAGTTTTCATATAGAAAAATATAGGAACAACACTTTTTAATTTACACGGAAAACACTTACATTTTTGAAAAACATATTGACTGGTTATCAAAAACAAATCAACTTCAAGCTGAAACTGTGTTTATTACTCAAATACAAATATTATCATCCTGACAGATCTGTGGTAAGAGGAAGAAAAGGAATGTGCCGGAAAGAACTGCCGGGGCTTCTGACAATGCAGTCATGACGGCTGGGCCCATCATCACCCGAATTGGTACGATATGAACTGTAATGTAGTGTTTATGTAGCTCAACTTGTAGTGCATGATTTCAACAACACTAATTTCCAATTTTCAAATTATGCCTGTTATGTATATGAGACATGATTGAACCTTTCAAGGCAATACGTGTGCTCATTTCACTAAAACAATCTCCGTCTGTCCACAGATGAAACTCCCAGCAATAATTCCCAACTAGGTAAGCCTTCCTTTGTCCTCCACTTTAGGCCTTTTAAAAGGAAGCTAAATCCTTCTTTCCCAGAACTGCAGTTTTTCTGATGAAGGATAAAAGCATGCTTTACTTCCTCCCAGAAAATATAAAGGATTTTTTTTCCCTCAAAGGATGTAGCTGCTTAAAACCGTGACCAAAATAACGATGAGTCGGAGGGTTTCCGACAGAGAGAAGTTAATAGAGGGTAGAAGCAGGTGGTGTTATCAAGAAATGAACTAGACGATGGAAAGAAAGGGTGTGCGATAGAGTTTGAATGGTGGGTTACATATTGTAAGAAGTCTTCCTAACACTCTGTGTATGTGTGTCTTTCAGCACAGTTAAACAGCCCTCCATTCAAAATGAATTCAGCGACGAGTGCCTTGATTTCTGCCAGTGCGATCCTCGCCGTTATGAGCACGTGTTTCTTCATCCTGTCTATGTCACTGCTAAGAGGGAAATATACGCCACCAACACCTCTATCAGGAACTCACAACCCAACGTTCAGTTAAACACACACATGGTTTTTCAGTCAGCTAAACAATACAACAATACCTGTGTGAGGAGCTCTTCAGGTTACACACAGTCATACAGTACAGGGAAATAATATCATATTATCACTCTACACAGCCTTTAGCTAAATACAGCTGCCTATTTTTGGTCACAAAGCATCAATGCAGATACTCTCATCATCAGTGTCCTAGACACAAACCTGAACCATAAGGCAGAATTCTGATTGGAAATTATTCTCTCTCTCTCTCTCTCTCTCTCTCTCTCTCTCACACACACACACACACACACACACAGGATAATCAGGAATAACGCCATTAAAAGATGCACTCAGTCATTTCTTTCCTCATTAAAATGTTTTACAGATAAAGAAATGTCATTTTGACAAAATCATGTACACTCACATGAGATTCTTAGTCATACTGGTTGACAAACAAATCTGGGGGCTGCCATGTTGAGATCACATGACCAGCTGAATAATACTGACTTCATCTCTGTAAGGTTTCTTGTTATTGTAGGATTTTGCTAATGAATTAAGTTAGTCACGGCTGATAATGCATTTCTAAAACTGAAAAAAATTGATTTCCCCTAAATCTGCATCCACACCACTAGGTGTCAGTATAAGTACCAGAAGACTGACTCAACATAAACAAAAACATTTCAAGTGCCCTTTTAGGCCCGAACATGCTCTATTCATGTACATGAAGGCAGACGCTTCCAAATACAATAAATTGTGCAACGCAAATGCTTTTTCTCATCATTGCTGTAAGTGGAGCTATATGCTTTTATGCTAAGATTTCTTCTTCAGGTCAATTACTGTCATGGCGGAGTGACAGTTTAACCGCAGTCTTGGTAAGCAAGCTAGTTAAAGTCAGTTTTGATAGCAACTTAGCTGAACACATCTGGTTTAATGGCCAAGTTCTCATGTCTGCATTCATGTACTTGTGTAAAGTATATTTCTGGCTTTAAAGGGATACTTTCCATTTTTCACGTCATTCCTAACTTGTATGATTTTCTTTCTTCTGTGGAACTAAGATGTTTTCAAAATGTTTCTAGTGTCTTTTATCGTTAAAATGAAAGTCAATGGGGTGCAATGGTATTATTTTGGACCCCACTGAATTTCATTATACGCGAAAACAACAGATGAAATACATTAAAAAATATATTATTTTAAGTACAACGAAGGAAAGAAATTCATACAGGTTTATAATCGCCAGAAGTTTAATTTTTAGATTAACTATCCCTCTGTTTATTTCATACTTTAAGATGTGACTGGTCCACCACTACATGACAGCACCACGGTTTGTTTCTGTCTAAACATCCAAAAGAATATATTGAAAGTGATCGTAGTTACACAGTGTAACACAAACATAAATAGTGTTTTTTACAAACTTATTTAATTGCACTTGTACATTAACTGATCAACAGAGGAGCAAACTGTTTTTTTTTAAACTTGTATTTAATTGTAAATGTCAGTTGATCCAGATCTGCTGGTTCAGCGTAACTTAAAGTTAATACCTCAGCCCCTTTGCTTTATTACAGGGTTTAAGATCAGTTACATGAAGAACATTAGCAAAGGTATCTTATAGACCTGCCCAACACATATTTCTAGTTCAGTGAGAATATTAGAGGCTACAGGATGGAAAGTGAGGAGTTTATTCAGCACAAAGGATCATGAGACACCAGTGATTCCAAGTACATTACTCTCTAGAATAATTCGTTTGAGTTACAAGAGCTGAGAAAGAGACCATAGGGAACAAATTTAATTAAGTCAGCCAGTAACCTAGATCACTATGCTATGTGATTGAGGTGGAAGAAAAGACTATTTAAGATATTTTTAGTTTTAATTAATTGTATTTGTTTTATACTCATTAGAATGTATGTGTCTAAGTGATATCTAATGAACAGTAATAAGTCTTAGCAGTTAGTTTCACATTCTCTAATATTCAGTGTTAGCTATTTTTTATATTTTTATTAAAGATATTTGAATGGAATTTATGTCCAAGATAATTTAATTAAATTTAACAAACCATGATATTGTCCTCCAAACCCACACTTGTATTACTTTGTAGATTTTTCTTTCCTCATTTTTAACAATAAAGTAAATTCAGTTGTGTGTCTGAATATCTTATTTGCAGATTTTCCTGTAGTAATTACAAAACACACAGGGATCACAATCCATTATTGTTTTGTTGAAGAAAGCTTTTAAAGCTCTTCACAATCTTAGTAATCACCATGACTCCAGCTAAACAAAGAGCATGTATCCATATCAGACCTTTGAAGACTTCCAGGCTTATTAACTGTGACATCAGTGACAAATATTAATGGGATTGTGGCAGAATAAATGAATGGCTCAATTTAATCTGAAGAATTCTGGGTCACATAATGTCCTCTCTGGATATGAAAAACAAACAATCCATCAGAGGATAATTCCTCCTCTCCTGAGATGAGCTGAACTCTAAGAAAACAAGATATATATTATCAGTACCATGGCAATCATTCAGGTACCACAGCATTTATCAAAACATAATGACATTTCCTTCTAAAACCATTACTGTACCATATTACTGTCAGTGTGCTTTATGTAAGAGTATAATATATTGTATTGATTTCAAAGCTGGATGGTTTCCATAGTGACATATGACTATAACCCTCTTAAATAAAAATACACCTTTGTTCTTGACATGAACTTCCTGGAAATCTCCTCATCTTCCATAAAGAAGGGTTGAGTGTCAGCATAGAATATATTAGTTCTTTTGATATGGAAGTGACCTGAGAGCACAATTCCCAAATCATACAAGGCCAAACTTTGACACATAAAGTGCTAATCTGAATCCAAATGACAGAACGGTGTTGAAAGCATTAGTTGAATGGAAAATAAATTATATAAATTAAATTTAGATAAATTTTTTTTATCTTTGTTACATGTTTTATTATACAGTATATATATATATATATATATATATATATATATATATATATATATATATATATATATATATATATATATATATATATATTTTTTTTTTTTTTATTATATGTAATATAATCCTTCAAAATTCAAATATGCTGATACTAAAATGCCTGAACTGTCTGAAATGTACTTTCGCACCCTCGATTACTGTGATTACCTTGATTACTGCTACCTATCTCTCAAACGGACCATTTACACTCTTGATTGAGATTGTCGATAGAGTGTCAATGGTCCAATTGAGAGGTAGGCCTTGTCCCAAATGGAACACTTCATGTGCCACCGTTCCGTGTGTCCGTTAAGTCCACGAGACCGCAAGATGTCCCATTTGTCATTTTAGTGTTCAGAAGGGTGCTCGCGAGTGCCACCTTTTCGGCCGTTATACGCCCTCGATCCTCACTTCTGCCGAGCCTGCACTGGGGAAAACTCCGCAGCAGACTGCTTCCCGACAGTCAAAGCAACATTACGTCACAAATGTGCAGAATCAGAGGAAGATCACTAGGGTTTAGGGTACAATTTGGGACAGGGCCATAGGTGGCGGTAATGTACTTATCTAATGTACTTAATGTACTTATCTAAGTCTGCGATCCATGGTAAAGCAACAAGAAGAAGAAGATGCCTCAAGTGCAGGCTGTGTAGAGGCACGCAGTATAGTTCAGATAGTTTTAGTGCATCAGAGGTAAAAAAAAAAAATGAAAAAAAAAAGGATATAAATACTGTTCAGTGTCTTGTGTATTTTTTTTTTTTTTTTTTGCATGTTTTAGCCGTGATTCCTATCCACTTGCATTATATGACAACAGTTTGAGTTGAATGTCTCAGTTTGTGTTCTACTGAAGAAACAAAGACACTTACATCTTGGATGCCCTGGGGGTAAGCAGATAATCATAACATTTCTTTATGGGTGAACTACCCCTTTAAGCTTCATTAAACCCTTCTGTGATTCCCCACGGATTCACCTGAGATTTATCAGGATCTGTGGCTCTTCGCACTGAGAATGTAAAGAAAAATGCTAAAACAAAGTGATTCGTTTGCAGCTTAAAGCAAAGCCCTCTCATTACAGAGTAATCCATTGACCTTTTCACACCACTTAACAGTGTTCACACTCAATAGCTGCCCTTCAATCAAACGTGCCCTGTTTTTGGACCTCTTGATATATGTGATAACAGCATTAGTTTACTAAAAAATTGTTTAAAGAAAGAGGCACAGGTTATGTGATCAGATAACTCTAACTTGACTGAAAATGTATAATGAGAAACCAGACTTTCAATAAAGCAGGGATGAGTATGGTTGGTGTACAGTTAAGTGACTAAATAAGCACTAATTGGGAACATCTGGTATTATATATATTTGTATATTTTTTCGGGCGTCAAGCTATCAACCAAACTACACACAGTAAGTGACTCAAGACTGGATTGAGATATTACTGTGAAGAGATGATAGTCAAAACAAAGCCCAGGAGTGCACTTTGGTGTGCTTAATGAATCCTTTACTCACCCTTGTCTGATTTCTGATCCATTTATTTGGTTATCAAATAATGCCCAGTGGGCTTAATTTATGAAACACAGACAGAATTAATTTTCTAGTTTACCAAATCATTCTTATGTAACTTGTTGCAACAGTTTTGTCAACATACCTTTATGAAAAACTAACTGACAAAAAAACAAAACACACATTTTATGATAGATAGATAGATAGATAGATAGATAGATAGATAGATAGATAGATCTTTTGCATTTGTAAGAACTTAGACAAAAATGGCTAAAACAGTCATATGGTTTGGGAAACACCTTGTCCAAAGAAAACAATGTAACCATGGAGACTGACAATCCATAAAAAACCCAAACCGAAATAAACAAAACCAAAAAATATGTAGGCTACTCAGCTGCCTACCCCATCAGGTTTTTCCATCAAAACAGGCAAATGCATAAGACTCCCTTTGGTGAATTATGTGTGTTTGTATTGTCATCCTTATTTACTGCGTTGCTAGGAATACCTTTGGAGCAACATAATGATCCCTGACATTTCGTACAGTGTCAAACTAGGGTGAAAAGAGCCATTGCTGTATTGTCTCTGCTCCCTGGAGGCACGACACTTACTCCTTGAGGTCTTGTATTAAGATGCCAAGGGTATCCGTGTTTAAGTAAGTAGACAAAAAAAAAAAAGGCCATTTCTTTGAAAGCCCACGTTGTGTTGAGTTTCAGCAAATGCCTTCAGGCGGTCAACTACGGGACTTTATTCATAAAAGGTCTGGTCCCAAACAGTAGATACACCAAACCTCTATGACCTTATTTTATTCCCGTTCCCACAAAAGAAAGTGCTCTATAAAAGGACTCCACAGTTCACAAGATCTCACAGGCAGAGGATACCCAGACCAACCGCAAGCATGATCCAAGGTTTGTACGTGTCCTAGGACGAGTAACTGTGGGATATGTGCTGAGCACCTGGGATGCACCAGTGGTGACTGACTGATTTTTGAATATGGTGTATTTTCTTCCATGAACAGGCTCCCGTTCCGCAAACACCAGGAAAGATATTCTGCTCAACATCTCCCTCTTACTTTTAGCTACAAATTTAGAGAAAAGTTTCCAGTTAGTGCTTAGTGACTGTGGATCAGAATACAGACGTCCAGGTATAGTTTTCATTCCTGACTGAATCACACAGGTCTACATCATAACAATATCAGAATCACTTGAATTGGCTTATTTTGATGTATGTTAACAGGTGTTTTCAAGATTCTAATTCTGTCCAATTTGATTAACAAAACTTTTCTTCGATTCAGTGTTGTTGTTTGCCTCAAGTAAGACTTCATACTGGTTTTTGCATAACTAATCCTGTCGTTCTTGTCACCACAGAGTACACAGACATCTCTGTAGAATGTGGAACGGAGTACATAAATGTTGCTATCAAATTCTGTCCTGTCATGTACACTGGCTACAACGAATCAGAGTTAATCCTCAACAATGTCAAGAATAACCCAGACTGCAGGGCGACCCTCGATACCTCTGTCTTACCTCCCATGGCCCGATTCCGGTTCCCAATCAACTCAACCAATGCCTGTGGCAGCAACTTTGTTGTGAGTAATGGCTATAAATCAAAGTAAAGTGATACCAAAAAAATCCTCAATCCTAGTCAAAACTAATGGGTCAATCTATTTTAATGGCTTTAAATACAATACATTACCTAACTTTTTCCACAGACAATAAGGAGTATAGGCACAGGAGTATTCTCTGACTTCTCCAACATCGAGATGGTCAACATCAGTGGAACTGTACAATCAAATGTCATCACAACAGGCACTGTGACGTATAACGCTGAGCTGAAGTACTACTACTCGTGTGCCTATCCTCTGGAGTACCTGATCAACAACACTCGGCTGGATGTGTAAGTGCTCATTTTCTGTCATTCTATTGCATACCAGTTTGAAGATTTACTAAGGACAAATGAACAAAACTCACTCGGGAGTAAGCTTCTTGGTCTAGTGTCTTTCTCTAATAACATGTAAAATCCAATTGGTTAATCCACGTTGTTGTCCCCAAAGGACAGGAAGATGAGATTATATTCACAACAGAGAGATACAATGACACTGATACACACGTCTAGTTTTGGAGTTGTCCACATTGAGTGATTGTGGGCTTTTTCAGGTAAACTTGAACCTTGTTCTGTTTTCTAACACAGGTCGTCCTCCTCGATTGCAGTAAAAGACAACAATGGCAGTTTCATCAGCACGTTGCGTCTCAAACTCTTCAAAGTCAGTCCCTAAATCTCAGTGCATTTATAGATCAGATCAGCTAGAGACATATGCTAAATATTCATTTATCTGGACATCTTTTCATTTCTCAGGACATAAACTTTACAGAGCCTCTCATCATGCCTTCCCTCGGTATTGAGCTGAGGACAAATGTGTTTGTGCAAGTGGAGGCCACCAACTTGACCTCCCAGTAAGACCTGTGTCTGATGAGTTTCATCATGGCAGTAAATGAATCAATTTTGCATTTAAGTTGACAATTATTATGTATTTCACAGATACTTTGTGCTGCTGGACAGATGCTACGCTTCCATTTCCACTACACCCACCACCTCAAACTTCTTCAACCTCTTTGTGCCGTAAGTTTAACCATAAAATTATGGAAGCTTACTATAGTCATATCATAATACAACTGCACCATGTTTGTAAGATGAGAGAGAATGATTTGTTGATTGATTATTTGTTTGATCAGATGCAGCAGTGATCAGTTCACTAAAATGCTGGTCAATGGGGAGATGCAGATTGCTCGGTTCTCGTTTCCGGCCTTCCGCTTTACAGAGCAGCAAAACCAAACAGTATCAACATACTATCTGCACTGCATCACAAGACTGTGTGAAATATCAACCTGCAGTACTTTCAAGGTAAATACATACAAATAGAAACACGTTTTGGATTGGGATGGGTGGGTTGGCTTCAGTATTTTTGGGAGGACATTTGAAAATGTTTAGTCTACAAAAAAATAGAAACACATACATACAGTTCAATTACCCAGAGACAAACACTGGCCAAGACATTGTCCACTCACCATGGCTCTTTCCACAGAAATGTGGCAACCGAAAAAGGAGAGACGTCGTGCCTTTGACCACCACTCCTTCTCCAAATGGAGTCACAGAAACCACCACCGTCACATCACCAGCCATCCTCATACGCTCAGAAAACGGTACAATCCTTCCCCTTCGTGAAAACAAAATGAATGAATGAGTTGTTTACATTTCATTCCAGATCTAAGAAACTGACTTTATTGTGTTTATTTCGTTTCAGTGGTGGCAACAAAAGAGGAAGGTGAGCAAAACTGTTTCACGTGTAAAGCATGCAATATTTGTCCAGAATCCTTCATATTTCCAGTGTACTGAATGTAGCAATGTTAACTAATTTAACTAAATACTAAATTAATAATAAAAAATAAAAAAACGGCAACAATAAAGCACTCTCTTGTAGAATGTTCATATGTAGCACATTTAAAGTTTGATTCTTTTAAGTGAATCAGTTTGTTCAGATGAATCATCTAAATGAACTAGATCAAACAGAAACAATGAATCAGTTTGAGACTGTGAGGCATTATGTATATTTACAGATAACAATCAGTAAGCAATGCTGTCTATCACTGTTTTTGACATTGCATCCTAGTTTTTTTTTTTTTTCAAAGTTATTTTTCAGCCAAAGAATTTCTTTCTGATTCTTTCTTTTTCTCAAAAAATTATGAATTTCCAGCAGTCATTACTCAAGTCTTCAGTGGCACATGATCTTTTAGAAATCATTCTGATTTACTGATTTGGTGCTCAAGACACATTTCTTATTAATATCAATGTTGAAACAATTGTGCTGTGGAAACAAATGATATATTTTATTTCAGGATTCTTTGATGAATAAAAAGTTTAAAATAATAATATTTTTTGAAAGTGAAATCTTTTGTAACACTATTTTGTCATTTTTTACTCATTTACTGGTGAATAAAAGTAGTAATTATATTTTAAAACCAAACTTTTGATCAGTATTGTAGTTCGCTCCTTTGGTTTGTAGTTTACAGTCAATTCTAAGTCAATGTGTTCTTGTTTTGCAGATGTCACAATCAGCACAAAAAAACCTTCAGACATCTCTGTGGGTCTCGGCGTGGCTGTGGGCATCCTGGCATTCGCCTGCATCATGACTGTAGCAATGGGAGCAGTTTTCTACAAGAGAAACTTGCGCAACGCACCTTCAAAAATGCTCCGGTGAGCTGAGACACCCTGATACTGCTCCAAGAGAGGACAGCCGGTCCCCGCCGGGATGATCTCTCGCCGCTTGAGGGCTGAGCAGGGCTCAGCGTAGAACTGTTTTGGACATCTTGATCTTTCCTATAGTGCTTCTTGGTGAATAATCGTAGCATAATGTGGTTTAGAAGAGCAACAGTGCACTACATCAGCTCTACTCATTAAACTTGTGTTTAAGTGTAGCATGGACCTGGGAATACATGTTAAAAGCTTATGTATCTTTAAAAAAAGTTTATACAACAGGCGATATGGATTCCTCTGTGATTTAGTATTTTTGAATTGAAGTGCATTAAAAATGAAAGTATTGACCCATCAAATGAATCCAATCCCAATGAGCGCACGCTGTGGAACCTGTAAAACACAAAAAGGAAATAAATCTGAATGTGTGTGGAGGGTTTGGAGCTTGCTAAGACAGTCCCTTCTAAAATGTTATATGTGTTATTTATAAAACACTACTCTTTCTACTTAACTCGCAATGAAGTTTTGGCACCCCCATATCTAAAGACTGCTCATGCACAGCCCAAAACATCATTGCATTTACAATGAAACTTATAACTTTTAAATCAACACTTTTGAAGCAGAGTATTATAGATTCCTTCTGCATGTCTAACTTCATGAATAAAGAAATGGAAATGAAAGCAATTTGGAGTGAGGGAAAGTGAGCCGAAGGAGAGTGCTGCAAAGCGTTGATTTTTAGATCTTAAGTTTCGTTCTTGGCTCTGCACTTTGTGTCTTTATAATTCCTATGGCAAGCTGAGCTCTTTAAAGTAGATGTACTGTATATTTGTGATTCATCCATTAATGCATGCTTCATCTGAATAAAGGCTGCTGGTACAAGAACAAATCACTGTCCTCTCGAGTGGATTCTTACTTGGCATAAAATCATGACATCTGCAATGGGAATGGAATTAGATTGGCTGAAAATAGCATTTGGGCCTTTTGCATTGTAATTAAAACTATAATGCACACTTAAAAAAGTGCCAGAGGTGTGTGTAAAAGGATATAAAGGTATAGAATACCTATTTAAAAGTCATCTATATGCATAAAAACTAGCACCTAAATAAAGTGGGTCATGCAAATTCATTCAATAAAGGGGATTTTTGGGTATCACTAGTGCAATACTAGTATGAAAGCTTGAAATAAAATCTGATCACAGTCTAATATCATTTTACTGTGACCTGTCAAATGCACTAATGCCTGACCTCTACATTGTCAGGTGCCTTTACAGCTATGATTAACCTAATTTCATTGTTCTCATTGTGTAAGGGTCACGTTTTCATGTGTCTTGACACCTGAAACTGCTCTCACAGTCATGCTGGAGAAAATGTGATCTTAACTCACATAATTGTCACCAAATTCCACAAAACGATCAATCAACCTTTCACTTCATTCATATTTTTGCTTTGTTTGGTTTTTTAGGTCATGAGTGGGACAGAAGCCCTGTTGAGTCCTCCGTGTACAAGAAGCCCAGAGGGGAAAGGACAGATTCGCAGACGGATCCAGCATAGAAGTAGGGCACACGATGATTCATACTGTCAGATGTTGAAGTAGGCCATCATTTTGTGGCTCTCTTTAAGTCTCTTTGTTTCTTTTTCCACTTTGTTTTGCAAGCATCACTTCGAATATTTTAACACCCTTCATTCTGACAAAGAGAACAGTGGTTTTCCAAAGACATGAGGCATGAAAATATTATAGATGTTTTATTTATAGGATTGTTTAATCCAGTTATTATCTGCAGTGTCGTGCAATAAATTTACTGTAAGAAATACAGTAACACTGTTTCTGATAATGTTAATATATCAACCAATTTTGAATAACCTAAAGTAGGTCATGGACAAAAATGGTGGCTGATAAATATGTAGAGAGAGACAGAGCACAGTTATACCCACGCCAACACAAAACACCATTAGGGGTAACACTAAAATAATCCAATAAACTGAAACCAAACACTGTAAAACAAATGTGATGTTTTGCTTCTGTGAACATTTCAAGGTAACTTATTTATTTATAAAATAAACCACTTTAACAATATGTTTCTGTAAGTGTTTATGTATAATTTTATTAATAATAATATACATTTCAATTGTAAATTATATGGTCACATTTTTGATTTATTTTATTTATGATCAAAATTATAATTCTTTTAATGTACTCAGTCTTAACCAATTAGCATTTCATATAATCACCAACCAACTGTTAAAATTATGAATATTTTTCACTCAACGGAATTTTATATATTTTTTTTATTATCATTTATTGAATTTTATTAAAAAGTGTATTATTTATTTTTATAAATATATATTATAATTACTTGATCATATGGGAACTCATAATTTTGTTTACATACACTTTCAGAATTTTACAGTATTCACCATTAAAATCAAAACTATTTTCAGTGTTTATTGTATGAACTCAAAGATAATCAATTAGCATTTTTACAGTCACATATTTATAACTGACAATATTTTAATTAATGAAATGAGAACAAAACAAATCAGTGCATATTTCGACTGACAACTTGGAAAAGTCAAATTAAATTAAATTAAATTAAATTAAATTAAATTAAATTAAATTAAATTAAATTAAATTAAATTAAATTAAATTAAATTAAGCAATAAAGTATGTAAAATGACAATGCCACTAAAATACTCCAAAAATCGAATGAAGTTTAAGCTCCAATTTCCAAAATCTCTTCTAACAAAGTAGGCTGAATCCAGTTCAGATTTACCCACAGAAACATTGTCCTTTCATCTCCACCTTTGTTTTAAGATGATAGGATGGAATTTCCTATTGAGGAAAGCTTATCCATTATTGAAAGTCCCTGCATCACAGGAGTCATGCCCAGTTATTAATGACAGAATGAGTGGGTGAGAGGAGGACTGTAGAAACAGAGTAATGAAGGAAGCAGAGGAGAGAGAGGACTGTGCTTTGAACCTCACTGCAGGAGCACTGTAAAAGCTTCAAAGCTCTGCGGCTTGAAGGAGACCTGCAGACCGAACACACATACAGTAAAGGCTATAGAGAGCTCTGAGCCCAAACCTGCTCAGTAATCCTGTACGTCTCTCTAAAACCTCTTACAACAACTGATATTCCTCCTGTCTAAAGACCACCAGCAGAGAAATATCCCTTTGCTCATGGTCAGACCTGTAGATTAACAAATAAGTGGACTTTGCTTCACAATAAAACACTTTATTCTTGAGGAATAAAGTTATTCTTATACTTATGGTTCTGACTGTAATGGAGAGATCTCCTTTATCTGATCTGAAGTTTTGTGTCTTTGAGTAGAGCTCTTGTTTAGTATCCTTCAAAACCACAATATATCAAAGGCAAATCATTTCAGAAAGTCTTTTTGGAGATTGCAACTACAAACATATATATATATATATATATATATATATATATATATATATATATATATATATATATATATATATATATATATATATATTTTTTTTTTATTTTATTTTATTTTTTTACAGAAAGTTCAAACAAGATTTTTTACATTTTTTTTTTTTTTTTTAAGAAAATGATTGGAACATGTATTGAACAGTATTAGTATATTTTAATTATCATTACTGGCAGTTTTATTTTATTTTACTTAAATATATTTTACCATTTTAATAATATAAATAAAATCAAATTAGTTTTATTTTATTTTAAAACGTGAATTAAAATGGATTGTTGTGTATAATTTTGATGTGGTTTATCATTAGTTAAATAAAAAATTATTCATTTAAATATTTACAAATAAAACAAAAATTAATTATTTGTAATAAAATATATATATTTAAAATTGTTAGTATTATATTTATTATCATTATATGCAGCTTACTATTATCATCATCATCATTTTTTTTATTTAAATATCTGTGATCATAAAAGTATAAAAATACATTATTATTTAATACATTATTATTTATATTATTATACTATTTTATTTGAAAATAGTACATTAAAATTTATAAATTATAAATTGTATTGCTATTGTAATATTAATGGTATCATTTAACCTAAATGAACTTATTTAAATCGTTCAATTAAAATACATTTATATTTATCATAATATAAATACTATTTTATTTATACTAATAAGAAAATGTAATGATAATAATATAATATTACAAAGAATATAATATCTTTTTTTTTTTTCAATTTTATTTCAATCAAGCCAACAATGCTCAAAAATTAAAACATTAAATATATGAATAATTAAGTATTTAGCAGTAAAAAGCTACTCCAGTTATTCTCGGTTGTATGGTGCATGAAGAATACAAACACAACAATCCTTCTACTTATAAATCTGCTTTTAGTTGATGCTTTTTCATTGTACATCATACGTCTGGATGATATATTGTGATAAATATTACACTTGTCACCAAGCTCAATAATTGAACTATAATCATTACGTATGGACACCGATCGATGGTCTCCATCAGTGTTGTATAGTTCTGGGTTCAGCTCATGGGGGATCTCTCCTATCAGAGCTCATCAGTGTGGTCAGCCTCTTGTGAAAGAAGAGACCTCATTCTAGAGCAAGACTGAAGAGAGAGAGCAAGAGAGAATTCAAGACAAGCTAGACTGAAGCTCTATGAGCAGAAAAGCTCCATGTGATTACTTCTGTTCTGCTTCAGAGACAGCAGCCACTTTCACACTTTCAGACAGACACTGCGTGCTCCATTGAGAAAGCATCTATGACAGATGGCAATAAAGGTGTAGACGGCGTTTTTAAAAGAATCAGATTTCACCTGCAGTTTTACTTCCCTTGCCTGACACATTCAGGTTCACAGCATACATAATGTGATCTTATCACTCCCTCCTTGTTCTGTATTTCGTGCTAGTCAATCAAAGTTGAACGACGGTATTGGCCAGGAAATTGGATTGAATTTAAAACGGATTCTTCAACCTGGAGCTGGGCAACAGATTATCAGATCCTATAGTTTTTTTTCTGTCCATTTCAACTTGAATTTTCAGCTTTAAGTTTTGAGAATAGTTCAGGAATTAATCGTTTGCTCAGCTCTTTCCTTCTCCAGATGCCCTTGATCAACCAATGGAGATAAGTGAAATATCAGTGTGGCTGTAATTATGATATCTGAACAATAGAGGGCAGACATGCAGCAGAAAGAGAACAGCTGTGTGTAGAGAGACAGAGAGAGAGAGAGAGAGAGAGAGATGAATAAAGCTTGGCCTTGCTGGGGCAGTGAATCATAAACAATATTAGCAACATACTATTTCCACTGTTCCCCTGAAAAGATTTAATAACCAAACACTGTGTCTGATGAGGCAGGGAATTGTGCTTTTGTCTGGAAAAAATACGTGTTGCCATTACACTTTACAGAATTATCAGTTAGAGGACTAAAGCAAAAAAGTAAAAATAAAAGAATTCTGTCGTCATTTTCTCACCCTCATGTCGTTCTGAACCCAAATGTCTTTTCTTCAGTGGAGAAATATATGGGGAACTGCATCTCGTAACCGACTGTAAATCAGTTTTGTTCCATTAAGAGCCGTTATACTGGAACACTTTATGAACATAAAAACAAACCATGCGCAAGTTATGAAGGAGGGAAATGAAAGGGTCGCATAAGAAGCTGGCTGGAAGAAATCTATACTTTATTGTTTTTGTGTTCATCAAGTATTTGTCTTTCCACACACCTTGCTGGTTTCGTGAACTTGCTCCAAAAAAAAAGCAATACTGTCTGGATGACTTTAGAACAACGTGAGGGTCAGTAAATGATTGTTGAACTGTTCTTTAAAATATAACAAAAAGTTCTGCAAACGTGGAGATCCGAAATGCTGCATGGTGTTAAACTTCTGTGGAACGGCAGATTATAAATGAGCCATGAGACATCAGCAGATGTGAACAAATGTAGTTGAGTGTAATGTGCATGCAGCCGTCTGATCAAGTTACTGATGTAAACAGACCCCAGTTGCACTTAAAGTTTAATTGCACTTTCTGTTTGTGCAGTGGATATGTCCATCATTACCAGACTGACCAAATCCCATCTATTTATGTTTGAAAATAACCATATCTTCTATGTAGTAAAAGTTACTATGTACTGTTGAATTTATAAATTTACAGTATTCACATATTCATGGGGGTTTGGAGCACTTTTTAGCAGATTAATAGATGTCGTTTATATCGTTATATTTCGAAAAATACAACGAAACAGTAATATTGCAAAACCTTATCACAGTTTAAAATTATTGTTTATCATTTGCAATATATTTTAAAATGCAATTTATTTCTGTGATGGAAAGCTAAATTAGTTTTCAGTGTGACACGATTAATCAGAAATCATTCAGATATGCTGATCTGCTGATCATTTCTTCTTATTATCAATGCTGAAAACAGTTAATAAAAAAATCTTCCTAATCTTCCTAATAACATATGATTGCTATCATGGCTGTTCCAAATGAGCTATTATATCAAATCAAGTAAACTTCTATAGATACTGTGAATGGGGATGGTTAGTATTTTTGTGTGTGCGTGTATGTGTGTGTCTGTGTGTGTTGTGTGTGTATGTGTGTGTGTCTGTATGTACATGCGAGTGCTTTTATGTGTGTTTGGTGGCAAGGCTCTCAGCGAACAGTCCTCTGTTCTGAGTGAAAGGGTAATTGACTGTGAGTGACCCTGGCTTTAATAAACACCTGCTTGCTCTGTTACCTGTGTTGCATCAGTGCGCCTCTTCTAGGCTCTCCAAGCTGCCATTTACAGAAAGACTCAACTGAAGAGCCTCAGGCGCTCTCTATAGCTCATTAATCAGTGTCCGCGGTGGACATAAAGTCATTTACTTTTGACAAGCCCCCAGTGTGTGCTATGTGATAGCAGGCCTGGCATAACAGCGTTAATTGGTAATTTACTGGAATATTCATACGAGGAAGTGCAGAGGACAGAGGCCACAGCTAAGACCAAACGTCTTAGGTGCTATTATGTATGAAAGAAGTCTAGAATGGTGTTGTTTAAACAGCAAATGTCACATTTGAAGGTACAAACGTACACAACCTTAAGTATGTATAGGTTCAGTTACTGCAATTTCTGGTTTAAACTCACATGTGTCAGGCAGGCTCTAAAAACATATTTAATAGAATTGTTTTTGTCCAAACAATAAAATGTAATGGGGTTCAAACAACCGCAATGGACCCCTCAGTCTTCTATTGCATGATAAATCAATCAATCAATCAATCAATCAATCAACAGAGGCAGGCAAGGCAAGGCAAGAAAGAGAAGATAATTTGGTTTCGGAATGACATGAGGGTGAGTAAATGATGACAGAATTTAATAGCAACTAAAATTACATTTTCATACATTTAAAATGCATTCAACATTTTAGCTTATTATTTTGACATTTCTGATTTAAACCCCAACACACATTAACTGTTTTAATGATTTTGTGACCAAGGACCACAAAACCAGTCTTAAGTGTCAATTTCTCAAAACTGAGATTTATACATCATCTGAAAGCTGAATAAATAAGCATTCCATTGATTTATAGTTTGTTAGGATAGGACAATATTTGGCCGAGATACAACTATTTGAATATCTGGAATCAGAATGTGTAAACAAATTGAAACAATAAAATATTGAGAAAAACGCCTTTGAAGTTGTTCAAATTAGTTCTTAGCAATGCATATTTCTAATAAAAAACATATTTAGGGTGGGGAATTTACAAAATATCTTCATGGGACATGATCTCTACGTAATATCCTAATGGTTTTTGGCATAAAAGAAAAATCTATAATTTTGACCCATACATTGTATTTTTGGCTATTCCTACAAATATACCTGTTCTTTCCCAAGTAAAAATAACTGTAGTAAGTAATATTATTTTTAATTAACTAATAATATTTTGCTGAAAAAATAAGGTTACCCTAGTACATTTATGGAAAATTCTTTATCAAAATATCAAACATAATCTTGTATGTATGTGTGTGACGTTTTAATGGTCGCAAGTGTGCTCGCTTTAATGGATTCACCTTGCTATATAAAGATAGAGAAAGCAAATTTTCCCATCAGCATATTTGTCTTCCAGCTCACTGTCTCACGGCTGGAACTGAGAGAGAGAAAAGAGTGCATAGACAGGTAGACAGAAGGAGAGAAGAACGGCAGAGCAGCAGAGAGACAGAAAAAGAGAATATGTCAGCTTTAGAGTTCCACTAGATTCACTTCACTGCCAAACTCAACACCCTCAGGGTGACAGGCGAGAGAGAGAGAGAGAGAGAGAGAGAGGAATGGCAATGACAGAGAGACACATTAAGATGTGGTGCTTATCAACACAAAGGACAACAAAACTGAAAAAGCCAACAATAGCTGTGTCACACTTAGAATAACAATACAGTGTTTGGCAATTTCCCTATGTGCTTTCATTGCTCGCAGTAAGATTACATTTGAAAAATATTTCAAGCCAGATTTTTCAATTTCGTTTGTACCCGTACAATTTGAATATATTCAACATCCCCAGGTTTCATTCTTGCATTGTGGAAATACTGAATATATTTCTGCACATGAATGCAAAGGGCATTTTCTCCTGTGAAGACGAACAATCACACATTTATTCGTAGTGCTATTCACAAGAAGATATAATAAACTCTCGCTCTCTTAGTGGCTATGTCCCACTTTGTTTTCTCACATTATACAGCACACTAAATGTGCTTACTTACTTTCATGTAAACACTGTAGTTAAAAAAATGTAAAAGTTTGGTTTTGAGATCTGAAGTACTATAATGTAGTGTTTTCTTGTCACAAAAAGATGTTTGTGGTACTATTATTTTTGGGTGCATTAATCTTGCACAGTAATGAGTAGCATGCAAATTTTAATGTGGATCTCCTTTGAATAAGTGCATGAATACAATTCTCACTCATCTTCTGATTGTGACTCAGCCATCTGGTGACATTGACACTGAGCGCTGATATCACCTAACCTTGATCACGAGTGGGATGGCGAGAAAAGGGCCATCACCCCATTCTGGCTGATTCGAAATTCTGAATAAGTAAATTATGAACATTGAGCAAATTAAGCAGCCTGAACCTTGTCCGCCTGCCAGAGTGTTAGACAATATGCTTGACAAACGAGAGAGCTTCACATCCACGCCCCCTCTCTTGTCATCTCACTCTCACTCCCCAGAGAGACGTCATTTAAAGAGCCCTGGAATAAATCAGGCCGATGAAATTTAAGATGTGACTCAAGTGGATTGCTGTGCATAAATCAACTTGCTTTTTTTTGAGTTTTACATTCATTAATTAGATCAAACAAAATCAGGGACCATCATGAGCAGGCCTCAACAATAAAGCTATTTTTTTTTTCTGCCAGTAACAAAGCAACAGCATTGTTCAATACATGGCAGAGAACCAGTTGTTTAAGTTTGCATTAACAGATCACATGTAGGCTACATAAGCAGGGATGCAGAAAAAAAAAAAATAATAATAATAATAATAA